>NC_134692.1:10195731-10495731 GCF_050947455.1 Rhinoderma darwinii
TGATCAGAAAGCGCCTTGGGTAAGTATTCAACAGTTACAACCGCTCTGGCTACAATGTCAGGACCCAATCCGAGATCTATACGGGACAAGCTATTGTGCGAACTAGAGAAGCAAGAATAATGCCGATCATGAATATGTTTCCGTCTCCATAAATCCAACATAATCACCTCATGAAGAAATGAGCCAAACGCAGTAAGGGGCCATCCACACCAGCTCCATCAGTAGTGAATTTATCCCAGTAACGGTGAATATAATTATTGAAATCTCCCAGTATGAGGAACGGTAAACCTGGTCCAGTGCCGGTAAAATTCCAAACCTTTCGAAGTACATCATAACTAAAGGGCGGCGGAATATAAACTCCAATAATTCTATATTGTACAGAGTATATAGTGCAGTGAAGACCGACATATCTCCCCTCATCAATATCAACCTGAAGACACTTAAAGGGTATCGAGCGATGTATCACCAAACTGACCCCCCTCCAGTAACTGGTGTGAACGGAGTGATATTCATGACCCATCCAGGCACGATGTATAGTTGCAATCCTATCCCTAGAGAGATGGGTTTCTCGCAAGCATAAGATAGCAGGAAAATGAGACTTCACATACTCCAAGATGGCCGTACGCTTAATGGGGTCCCCAAGGCCCCTGACATTCCAGGATATAGTTGTGACATTATGAGCCATAGAAGGTACCGGAGCAAAACAGCAGCATCAAACCGGTACAATAGAGACCTATATTGTAAGCAAAGCAAGTATGTATACTCTGGAAGAACCCCAAAAACATTCCCACAACCCCCTCCCCCCCAAACCAAAATGACCCACATATGCCCAAAAACTTGCTTTAGCCAAAGCAAGTTAGGGCACCAGTCCTCCTGGAACCTGGACGACATGTTTCAAAAAGTACAAACGACAGCGTCCTGCAACCACTCCTTAATTCAATGGAAGTCCGTCGGATCCGCATTAAAGGAGCGCGTATGTTTCGGAGCAACCGGCTCCCTGGAAAATCCTTAGGAAAGATATCAAAGCCTGTTCCACCATCTATCCGTCTGCATCACGAATACGACGCTCACTGCGGTCCAGCCATCTTCTCAGCGTCTATAGAGGTCTCAAAAAAAAATGCGTTTCCCCCAAGGCAACCACTGGAAGCTTGGCAGGATATAGCATCGCATATGGGATTTGGAGAGTACGCAAGCGCCTCTTTACCTCCGGGAATAGAAGACGTTTCTTCTGGATATCTGCCGAGAAGTCCGGAAAAAATTCTATACGATGACCATCAAAAGTGACATCTTTCATATCTCCGGCCGCTTTCAGAATGGCATCCCTGTTGCGGTAATGCAGGAGCTTAACAAGCATGGTTTGGGGTTGCGCCCCTGGCGGAAGTGTGAGCACGTTCCACAGCATACATGGGTGACAAAATTGTAGCACCAAAAATGGATTTCAGCCACGTCTCAATATATTGTCGGGGTATTACCCTCCGTGCGTTCAGGCAAGCCCACCCATCGGATATTATTCCGTCGGAGTCTGTTCTCCAAATCATCGACCTTAGCCTGTAAACTCAAAATGGCGCGGTCATGTTTCAATATATCTCTTTGCATGGGTAAAATGGCGTCCTCAGTCACACTAATGCGGCCCTCCACCGCCGATATCCGTTCTGAGACCTTTTGTAGATCATGGCGAATAAGCCCCACATCCTCACTCACACCTTCCAATTGCAGCGACAAGGAAGACAGCGTGGTATTGCATTTGGTGCAGGCTTACTTGGCGTAGCAGATGAGTGTCTCGCATAGCCCGCCAGCTTAGAGGCCGCCGCACGTGTGACTGCAGAGGCGGCGCCAGCACCATCTTGGCTTTCCCGCTCCACCGCCACATCTGGTTTCTGACGGGTCAAGGCCGTGATGTCGATAGAACAGGACTGCAAACCAGGCAGGGATGATCACCCAGGTAAGTAGCACCAGGCTGTTCAAATGGTATCCTGTAAAGAGCTCCGAAACAGGATAAAAGAAGGGTCTCTAGCAGGAGCTAACTCGCCGCGCGTCCTCTCACGTCCCCAGGTAGGCCACGCCCCCAGTAGTTGAGTATTTAAAGCCTATGTACACTTGTGAAAACTATTTTTTTTGTTTTAATAAAAATGTATCCGTGTGATTGGTGCCACTTTGTATTTACCTTTTATTCAAAATTATTTGTACTTTTTGAGATACAGCTGCTTTGTGTCCTGTATATGGAGCAGCTGTATCTAGTGCTGAATCAGTTAGGTCAGCGGGACTAACGGGTTCAGTGACAGTGGGTTAGACACGCAGGACCTGCTTTTACTGAACCAGTCCGTCCCGCTGATCTGACGGATTCAGTTCTCCATGCACGATACAGCTGCTCTATATACAGGATACAAAGCAGCTGTATCTGAAAAAAGTCAAAATAATTTTTAATAAAAAGTAATTACAAAGTTGCCCTAATCACAATGATAGACATTTTATATACATCGATATTCATTTAAAAAATGCCTTGAAAGGTGCACATAGCCTTTATTGGGAAATTCTCTCAGTGGTTTGGTGAGAAGTCAGAGCGATGATAAGAAACATTCCACTCAGCGGTGACTGATGAAAGACGAGCGTTATTGTGCGGATTCCTGCGCTTCTTGGCTCATCATTGACGTGACTTTGATGGAACGTTCTGCATGATGCAATGTTATAAATCCTCTTCTAGAATTAATCAAAATGATTAAAATCTACGTAAAATGTTGAGTAACCTTGTAAATAGTTATTTCTGTTACAAAACAACAGTGCATTGTGGGAACTCAGGATATTGGCGCTTCAGGAGTAATCCTGAACTGCTGAGTGCAGCTCTGGATGTGACTGGAGGATAAGACCTGATATCAGAATTGATACAAGATGTTAGCCTTAATGGCATATTCTGACATTACACATGAAAGGAATATCCCTAGAATATACAGGTCCCAGGGGTTGGACCTGAACCAATCAGACGCTCATGTCCTATAGTAGTGATTCAATGTCTATAGCCGGGTGTTCCCTACACGTTCTGCTGTGGAATGCGGCGCAGCGTTTACTGATTGACAGATATCGTTTTTCTCCTCCTTTGTAAAGAATGTTAAATGGAGACGACTGCAGGTAAACACATCTCCACCGCGGATCCTTCACCTCCGTACTAACTGGATGAAATAAATAAATATATAATCGAAAGACACAATACACTAGTCCTACCCAATGAATTAGAATATCATCAAAAAGTTAATTTATTTCCGTATTTCAATTCAAAGTGCGTCTCTCATATATTCTATAGATTCATCACACACGGAGGGACCTATTTTCAGCATTTTTTTCTTTTAATGTTGATTATGGGAACAGTTACTGAAAACCCAAAAATTTAGTGTCTCAGAAAATGTGAATATTAAATAAACCCAATTTCAAAAATTATTTTTAATACCAAAATGTCGTGGTCCTGAGAAGTCTGTCCAGTCTCTGCCCTCAATACTTGGTCGGTGGTCCGAGTCTGCATGAATTACTGCATCAATGCGGCGTGGCATGGGGGCGATCAGCCTGTGGCACTGCTGAGGTGTTATCAATGCGGCGTGGCATGGGGCGATCAGCCTGTGATACTGCTGAGGTGTTATCAATGCGGCGTGGCATGGAGGCGATCAGCCTGTGGCACTGCTGAGGTGTTATCAATGCGGCGTGGCATGGAGGTGATCAGCCTGTGGCACTGCTGAGGTGTTATCAATGCGGCGTGGCATGGAGGCGATCAGCCTGTGATACTGGTGAGGTGTTATCAATGTGGAGTGGCATGGAGGCGATCAGCCTGTGGCACTGCTGAGGTGTTATCAATGCGGCGTGGCATGGAGGCGATCAGCCTGTGGCGCTGCTGAGGTGTTATCAATGTGACGTGGCATGGAGGCGATCAGCCTGTGGCACTGCTGAGGTGTTATCAATGCGGCGTGGCATGGGGGCGATCAGCCTGTGATACTGGTGAGGTGTTATCAATGCGGCGTGGCATGGAGGTGATCAGCCTGTGGCACTGCTGAGGTGTTATCAATGTGGCGTGGCATGGGGGCAATCAGCCTGTGGCACTGCTGAGGCGTTATGGAAGCCCAGGTTGCTTTGATAGCTCGTCTGCATTGTTCGCCTCCATACCACACCACATTGATGCAGTAATTCATGCAAAAGGAGCCCTGACCAAGTATTGAGGGCAGATACTGGACGTGCTTTTCTGTAGGCCAACATTTCGGTATTAAAAATAAATTTTGAAATTGGGTTTATTTAATATTCTAATTTTCTGAGACACAAAATTTTGGGTTTTCATTAACTGTTCCCCTAATTATCAACATTAAAATAAATTTTTTTCACTAGTATACTGATTTGGATTACTGGAAAAGAATCGGCCTTATAAAATCCAAGGTCTAATCTAATGTGACGATAGTTCAACATTGGGTGATAAATTTAAATTTGAGCAATTTGTCTCAGCTTAGAAGAGGAGTAACCACTGCCCTAATCAGAAATGTCTCACAAGAATGGCTTGAGGAATGACAAGCAGTCAGTAGCCTGATAGATCAAGAATATCTTTACTTCCCCTATGTACAAGAATATAACCGCTATAATACTGCCCCCTATATACAAGAATATAACTACTATAATACTGCCTCCTATATACAAGAAAATAACTACTATAATACTGCCCCTATGTACAAGAATATAACTACTATAATACTGCTCCAATATACAAGAATATAACTACTATAATACTGCTCCTATATATAAGAATATAACTACTATAATACTGCTCCTATATACAAGAATATAACTACTATAATACTGCTCCTATATACAAGAATATAACTACTATAATACTGCCCCCTATATACAAGAATATAACTACTATAATACTGCCCCTATATACAGGAATAAAACTACTATAATACTGCCCCCTATATACAAGAATATAATACTGCTCGTATATACAAGACTGTAACTACTATAATACTGCTCCTATACACAAGAATATAACTACTATAATACTGCCCCCTATATACAGGAATATAACGAATATAATACTGCCCTCTATATACAAGAATATAACTACTATAATACTGCCCCTATATACAAGAATAAAACTACTATAATACTTCCATCTATATACAAGAATATAACGAATATAATACTGCTCCTATATACAAGACTGTAACTACTATAATACTGCCCCCTATATACAAGAATATAACTACTATAATACTGCTCCTATACACAAGAATATAACTACTATAATACTGCCCCTATATACAAGAATATAACTACTATAATACTGCCCCTATATACAAGAATATAACTACTATAATACTGCCCCTATATACAAGAATATAACTACTATAATACTGCCCCCTATATACAAGAATATAACTACTATAATACTGCCTCTATATACAAGGATATAACTACTATAATACTGCTCCTATTTACAAGAATATAACTACTATAATATTGCTCATATATACAAGAATATAACTACTATAATACTGCTCCTATATACAAGAATATAACTACTATAATACTGCTCCTATATACAAGAATATAACTACTATAATACTGCTCCTATATACAAGAATATAACTACTATAACACTGCTCCCTATATACAAGAATATAACTACTATAATACTGACCCCTATATACAAGAATATAACTACTATAATACTGCTCATATATACAAGAATATAACTACTATAATACTGCTCCTATATACAAGAATATAACTACTATAATACTGCCCCCTATGTACAAGAATATAACTACTATAATACTGCTCCTATATACAAGAATATAACTACTATAATACTGCCCCTATGTACAAGAATATAACTACTATAATACTGCCCCCTATATACAAGAATATAACTACTATAATACTGCTCCCTATATACAAGAATATAACTACTATAATACTGCTCCTATATACAAGAATATAACTACTATAATACTGCCCCTATGTACAAGAATATAACTACTATAATACTGCTCCTATGTACAAGAATATAACTACTATAATACTGCTCCTATATACAAGAATATAACTACTATAATACTGCCCCTATGTACAAGAATATAACTACTATAATACTGCCCCCTATATACAAGAATATAACTACTATAATACTGCCCCTATATACAAGAATATAACTACTATAATACTGCTCATATATACAAGAATATAACTACTATAATACTGCTCCTATATACAAGAATATAACTACTATAATACTGCCTCCTATATACAAGAATATAACTACTATAATACTGCCCCCTATATACAAGAATATAACTACTATAATACTGCTCTATGGATGAATAATGGACTTGAATCGGTTGGAGAATTTTCATATCGGACTTGCTCCTGACCTTTTCCATGTGTATGATCTGCTGAAATACGGGAGCGAGTTCCCATGCCCACTTTGCTATGTTCCCTCTTCTAATCTGATAATAGTTAGTGAATATACAGTGCAGCACGGCTGACATCAGGGAGAACAGAGCGAGTCTTGTGTATTAGGACTTGGCCGCCTGATTGTCTGATTTATTGCTACAAGGATGTTCCATATCTCACATGAAGGATTCTGCGGCGTTCTCAGGGCAGCGTCTCTCCAGTCTGATCCTGTATCGGGAGGGAGGACGAGGCACAGAGTTCACGTACAGAGGGACCCCGCTGTGCGGCCGGGAACAATCTGAGGATATGGCTTTCCTGTATTCTAGATAAGAACACAACAGGTGGATTGCATTGCGGATTATGTGATGTGAACAAAGTGATTCAATGCATAAATAAATAAGACCGAAGACTATTTGTTTGAAGCGTTTCTTTTCATTGTTGCATCGTCGCGGTCGCCGTTGGTTCGCACTTAACATTTTGCCATCATCTAATCCATCAAGTAAAGCCTCGTTATTGAGCTGCAGCATCGTATACACGGGGGGAATTTATCCGCCTTTGCCAGGTTTGTGGTGTAGAATAGTCTCCGTTTTGCGTGGCAAATACTTACTTTTCTTTTCGGCGCCGCCCCCACCACTTTTGTGGAAAGGGGGTGTGGCTTCTCAAAGGGGAGCGGGCCACAGCTGCCCGACAAATTTATTATAATTGACACCAGAAAACTGGACTGCACTCTATGGGGTGCTGGACCCTTTACTTGCCCCACTGCTCCACCCCAAAAAAAAAAAAAAGACTGCTCCTCTTCTCCCCTCTGTGTTCCCTCAGACTCTTTCGAAATGTCGCGGCTCATCATACGAGGTCTTCACGCCGGGCAGCCTCAAGACTTTGCGTCGCACTTAGGCCGTGTTCTACGCTGCGTAGAAATATAATGGCTACAACCCTCAGCACGTTCCGTCCGAAAAACCGCACCACGACGGACGGAATTTCCGCTGCGGAAAGCAGAGCTAGAAAAAAAAAGCCCAAAAACCTTTCATCCTTACCCCAGCCCTAGTCATGGCGACACGTCCCTATGTTGGCTAGTATTTCGGGATGACGCTGCACCAGTCACATGGGATGAAACGCCTTCCCAGCAGGCCGGCCTGGAAGAAGAACAAAAGATAGTGTCGCTATGACAACACCCGGGTTGTAAGTATAAACTTTTTTTTCTGTTTTGCGGACCGGACCGCAAGTCCCTGACGGAACAAACTGCAGGGAGCCGGGCTCCTAGCATCATAGTTATGTACGACGCTAGGAGTCCCTGCCTCTCGGTGGAACTACTGTCCCGTACTGAAAACATGATTACAGTATGGGACAGTTGTCCGGCAGCGAGGCAGGGACTCCTAGCGTCGTACATAACTATGATGCTAGGGGCCGGGCTCCCTGCAGTGTGTTCGGTCCGGGACTTGCAGCCGAAATACGTCCGTCCATTACGGACGTAACATGCTCGTGTGAACCCAGCCTTACATGTAGATTAATTCTATATGTAAAGGCCTCATGCACACGACCGTAGCTGGTTGTGATTTTAGGGTAGGACGGCCGCGGATTGTCAACGCGGTCCGCCCGCAAATCGCGGGCCGTACGCATTAATTTCTATGAGCCTCGACCACAAAACCCGACCATATTAAGACATGTCCGTTCTTTTTGTGGTCCAGGCTCCTGGGCCAATCACGGACTGTGGAAACCACGGTCCTTTGCATGGGCCCATTGAAATGATTGGGGCCGCATTTCACAAGAAGATTTGCGGGTGAATTGCGGCCGCAAATATAAGTTTCGTGTGCATGGGGCCCTCTAAAATAGTGATCAAAAGCGGACATATGTGTTCTAAATGTATAGTTATTGGAAATCGCCCATTTTTTAAACATTAACTTAGAGCCAAATTGACATTTAGCAACAGATTCTTTTACTCATTTGGAGTGGCCTCCAGAGCTGCCATGTTTTTGCGTATACGACAGCAGTGTCCTGTAGGGAGACACCGGTCACATGTCAGACAGCAGGGTGGAAATAACCACTGTCTGTTCCCAAGGGTAACCAACAGAATTTTAAAAGCTGTGTAATTCCTTATTTACCCTGTGGGGGCGCTGCAGAGAAATTGAACACTTGCTGCCAGGTTCCCCCACAGATTACAGGTGCTCCCTGGGGGGGGTCTTTGCAGTGATGAGCGTATCAGGGGACCCTTAAAAAAAAAAAAAAAGGGATTGTCTGAAGGGGAGAACACTTTTTAGACTATTTCTCCATGGGGCCACTTTCACACAGGCGGGTTTTGTATCCGTGTTTGTGAGCCAAAATGTTTGTGTTCGGCCATTTTTAAAGTAATCTTGGAAGGTGGGTGACGGGCACAATGACTGCACAATGACCGCCATCACATTGCTTATAGGGGTCGTCGACCAGCCTCTCACCCCCTAATGTACATTTCAGGGCCAATGAAAGCCTGGGAGACAGCTGCTTCGGGCCGTTGATGAATTTATTATTTAAAAAAAAATTCCCCCATGTCTTATTTTTGGTAAAGTTTTTATTTTAGGCAGGAAATGTTATTTAAAAGAAGCATAACTTTCTTTGTATTGGAGACGGTGGGCGTTTGACAGGCATCTCGGCAGTCGCAAGCTGCCCGGTGGGCGTCCGTTTGTTGATCTACCGCAGGTCATAAGATGCTTTATTCTTCTTAATTAGGAATCTCCTCGTTCCGCGCTGAGTCATAATGAAGCCTTTGATCGAATTCATTAACGTTTTCTTATTTTATCTGCAGAGCAGCATCTCCCTTCCCCCGATCATTAAATGCACCCGCAGAGGTTACGAGCCGGATGAAACGGCAGATTGATCTGTCATGGGCCTGATCAAATGCTTCTCTGTGCCAAGTGAGGTTTCATTCCAGGCTGGTGGAGCTGGCGCGCTGGCACATGAGGCTTTGAGCCACAGAATTGTTTGTCGCAGTGTCATGCAAATCTTCCCTAAGGCCTCATGCACACGACAAGCCGTGTGCGCGGCCCATGATCGCGGCATGGGCGGCCGCGTAGTGTCATCCGCGGGCTGCCCGCAAATCAAGGACCGTGCACACATGGATTTCAATGAGCCCAGACCGCAAATGCGGCCCGTATAATGACTTGTCCTATTTTTTACGGTTCGGGCACCCGGTCAATGCACGGACCGTGGAAACCACAGTCGAGTTCACGGGCACATAGAAATTAATGGGTCCGCAATTTACCCGCAGATTTGCGGGTGAATTGCGGCCGCAAAAACACGCTCGTGTGCATGAGTCCTTATTGCACATCGCTTCATGCATTTTGCAAGAGTCAAGTGTCTAATACAGGTAAAGCCGGCCGTATGTCGTCAATTTTTTTATTTCTATTTCAGGGAAAAAAAACTGAGTGACAAACCGTACACCGTACAGCGGCCATGTTTTATATGAATAGACATTTTTAGTAACTTGACAGAAGTGGCCTCCTTAAAGGGCTTGTGCAGGGTTAGATAACAATGGCTGCTCTCTTCCAAAAACAGCGCCACACTTGTCTACAGGTTGTGTGTAGTATTGCATTCACTTAAATGGTGCTTAGCTGCAATACCAGATATAACCCATGGATAGGGGTGGTGCTGTTTCTGGAAGAGTAGCCATGTGTTTTTTTTTTAATACTCCAACTCCGTGTGTGTGAGCCTGGAAGGGTTGAAGTCTCCTGTGTATGATGCGGGAGCGCACCTGTGCATGGAGACGCCTCCAATACCCGGCCTGTTATTGTTCTGGCCGAGAGGCGATTATATCATTTGTTTTTCCTGTGCTGAACAAACCAGCGATTAACAGCGGCCGAGGGCAAAGGTTAATTCCTGCAATACAGTAAAACTCTTCCTCTTTCTTTTGAAAGGCTTTATTCTTCGCTGGAGCCTCGGCAGGTGTGCGCCAGAGCGCGGGCAAAAATAGCTTTACACCAAAGATAGTGACGAGAAACGAAAAGTCCCTCTGCCAGGTTTATACTGGTATTAATATATACAGACCGTAGCTATAATAACTTAATTTTTTTTGGTATTTTTTTTTAATGTAAGAAATTTTTGTGCTGCCGTTTCCCTTATGGGGGTGCAGGGAATGGGCAGTGGAGGGGCAAGACGGGTGGGGATTTATACGGCCATGAGGAAGGCGGTCTGTAGGGCTGAGGGACCAATGGGAGTTATTGAACGGCATGTCCACTGGGTAGGTTTTGGCCAGGCCACAGGGTCAGAAGGCCGATTTGCCCCCCTCCATGCTGTCAGGCTGCTTTGTCCTCCAATATGAGCAGCCAATGAGTGAGAGGAATAAGGTCGTTTTGTTCTATCACTATTCCTGTATAGGAGAATACGGCAAGGCGAAAGAAAATTTGGGGGGTTTTCTGGCAGAGGATTGTCTAGATTTGATACAACAGTAGTGTGTCATCTTTGAGAAGTACAAGTGGTTCATTCACTGACCGCAATCAGAGATCTTGAAATGGTGGGACCTGAAAACACAAAGTATATTAGATAGTTATAGAACTTTTCATAATACATAAACCCAGAAAATCACTTTAATGATTCCGCTGATTCTTTTCCTCTGTGTTTCCACTCATAAGGTCGTCATCTTGTCGTTCTCCGCTCCGTTTGCTTATGTTCCTTTCCCATGTTCGTTGTGTTGCTTTTAGCTGGAGTAATTATGAGCTCATCATTCGCAGGACATGTAGGACAATGAAATCCCGATAAGAACGACTGCACGGGACCCAAAGAAAATAAACCAGACCGTTCCCCAGGGCAGGATCGACGACCTCCAGTGTGGTGGTTACGTGTTCTCTGGAGAACGATGTGTGATTCTCCTCCGCCTTTCTAAACCCTCTGGTCATAAAGAATCCGATTCAAGGTGTCATACCTCACAAAATTAGAATTCCAAATCGCATGATGATTTAAACCACACCCCCGATCTGCCCAGGAACACCCCCAAAACTGCATAGGACCGCCTCCAAATGTGCATAGATCATACCCTTCTGGTTATTGGGACAGTCCTGCAAAAAATGGGACTGTTCCAAGGTGTGGCTTTCTAGATATGGTCTCAAGTTCTTTGGATCTTGACCTCACTGGTTTTTGCCCCGCCTCCTTTTCTATAGTCCCCGCCCCTGCTTAGTCTGTGGCAGTGCATTGCTGCAGTTATAGTCCAACACTTCTTAAAGTAAACTTAGTTTTGGAGCCTTGTTAAAGGTTATATGAGGGAATTTCAGAAATGGCGTGCTGCAGGCACAGTTGGCGATAGCTTGTCCCCCTTTAATGCAGTAGCGGCGTTGTGCTGACTTAGGCAGCCTCCGTCAGTGGCACATTGTCGGTATACAGGCTTACCTTGCTCCTGTATTCATCACTTGTGTGACTGAGGAGGTGAATATTTTATTCTCTGCAGATTTCTACCACTTGGGGATCAATTCCAATAATGTTAGGATATTAGATTTATGGCAAAATCGGCAACTGCATAAATATTGTGTGTTGCTGCATCTCTGTTTAATACAAGGTCGAATACACAATACGCTTAGAATACATTTCGGCTGACCCACTAAATTTCAGCGAGATTGGCAGACAATCTAGTGCAGGGGTATTCATCTATTTTTTAGCGAAGGTCCATTTACCTGGGTCTGCCGTCAGGTGGAGGTCCGAGCTGTACACCAGTAAGGCTATATTCATACGGGTCAGATTTGCAACACCATTCCTACCCGTGGATCTGCGGCAGAAATTTGAGGCTTATCTGCCGCAATGCCCCTTAGAGTGCCACACCGTTTTCCTTGTAGATAGTACCACAGCTAGTGCCCTTTAAGATAGTTGCCACACAGTCTCCTCTGTAGATTGTTCCACACATTGTGCCACCTGTAGATAGTGCTACACATAGTGCCCTTTGAAGATCGTTGCACACAGTGCCCCCTGTAGACATGGCCGCACAATGTCCCTTTGAGAGTGCCAGACAATGCCCCTCATAGATAGAGCTGCACACAGCCCACTTGTAGATGGTGCCCCTTAAACAAATAAAAAAAAACTTGTAGTCACTTAGCCCTGTTCCCGCAACGAAGGGAGCACCACAGCAGGCATCCTCAGCCACTTTAGGCCTGAAGCCTATGAGATGCCGAGACGGGACCCTTACATAGGCCGGCGCACTGCAGTAACGTCATTGCGCCAGCCTGCGCAGGGTTCCTGTCTCAGCGTAATAAAGACTGCAGGCCTAACGTGGCTTGTAGCCTAGTGAATGGCAGAGCAGGGAGCTGATAACTCCCTGCTCTGCCATAGTATTCAATTTTATTTTTGTCCCGAGGACGCAGATGCAATTGAATGTGGCAGTCGCCCGGTGACGCCACTGGTCTGCACAACTGGTGTCTGCGCTCCGGCTTCAGACCGTGGTCCGCCAGTTGAGGACTCCTGATCTAGTGTGTATTGGAGTCACTTGCCAGCCCTGACAGCAGATCCCAGAGTAGGGGGGGGAGAACGAACCTTTGTCCCTCACAAGTGGTAAGCGGCTGCCGGAGGTGTCTGGTAGCGGCCTGTGTATCTCTCCCCATTGAAAAAACATGCACACTCGGCCATTCATGCTTATGTGGGAGTCGGGCGACTTGGCTGTTGGTCGAACTCCGCTGACAGGTATCTTGGTGTATGGGCAGCTTTAGTCTGCCATATACTGCCTCCATTTGTGCTAATCCATGGTTTTAGATCTTCCCGGCTGATGCTTCTAGTCTCTGGCTGCAGGCTACACACCCAACCTGCTTCATTGGTAATCGCACACAATGCGATGGATCCATGTAGATTGAGTCAATGGGGACCTTATACCAAGGAGGCTGAACAGGCACTCGGAGAAGATCTGTGTAGACCGCAGCCGAGGACCAGGAGGATCAGCTGAACAAGGGACCAGGAGGATCAGCTGAACAAGGGACAAGGAGGATCAGCTGAACAAGGGACCAGGAGGATCCGCTGAACAAGGGAGCAGAATGATAAATGTGTCCGATTTGATTTGCTCCGTTCTTTTTAGCCTGAATTCACACATCAATTGTTGCAAAATGCCGCGGTTCGCAAACCTGTGAACGCCTTAGACGTCATCATGACTTGTATCGAGCATCAATAATTGCAAATATTAGAATATATATATATTTTTGCAGCATGCCTTATAATCTGACCAATTGCTTGCAAGTCTTTCTCCCTGTACAAGCGTTTAATTATCACCGTTTCTTTTTTTTCATATTACATAATCCGTTCACTGATGAGATGTGGTTTGTGCAGTTACATAACATCTGTGAATGTTAATTACGACAGAGCGGGAGAAGGATTTGGCAGTTTGATGTACCCCTCCCCCACTAATTTTACCGTTCTAATTCCGTTTCCTTCTATAATCTGTTATTACTGTCCGGCGGGCTCCCGCAGGCAGATTTTCGGCATTAAAGGGACTTTAAGTTAGAACCCAGGACCGGATGCTGTAATGTGACCGCGCTTAAAATTAGTGGGACGGCTTGTTGTCCCCCAAGTGATAGCGAGCACTACAGCCCCTTCGCTTTAGCGATCTATGGGGGTTCCCTTGGTATTAGACCCCCCACGATCAGGCAATTATAGCATATTCTATTGATACGTGAATAATGTATGTGGTCGCTGGTGGGGGGACCCCAATCCATCCATATGCCCTTTTAATGTATATAGATAGTGTTTTTTTTTACTCTGGCCACCCTCCTGGGTGTTGCAAGGGTTAATGGCTGGTGAATGCGGATTACCAGCATATGTCATGTGGGGAACAAGTGAGCGCTGGGCCTGTGTGATAACGCTTTATCTCTGAGCTCCGCTCGCTCGCTGTGCGCTGATAATGTCTTTTAAATGGTTCCAGGCATCATCCGCCACTGTGACGGCGACAAAACATTTCAAAATCTCTGGGAAAGTAGGTTGGGATCCCCCCGGGACTTGATGTCTAATATTAAGAGCGATCGACAGACAGGTCGGTCCAGAGGGGGCGACGGTCATTACCCTGCTAAAAACTCCAGAGCCCATGTGACCCGGCTAGAACTGGACGTGAATATATGAGATTTCTAATTATCTTCCATGTATTTTACTGTAGAGTAATCCCTCTAAGTATTTCATTAATATTACAACAATCTGCATATGGGTAAACTATCTGGCCATAAGTTTGTGAACCCCTGACCATCACACCTATTGGAGCTTGTTGGATATCCCAATCCAAAACCCTGGGTGCTAATATGGAGTTGGGTTCCCTTTGTAGCTATAACGGCTTTCAACCTCCTGGGAAGACCGTCTACAAGATTTTTTGGGGTGTCTGAAAATTTGTGCCCATTCAACCAAAAGAGCATTTGAGGTCAGACACTATTAACGCTTATGGACATCATGAAGGTGGTCGCGCCGCTTGGGACCCCCCTTTATGTGCCAGAACGGAAAGGCACTTTGTAAGAGCGGTGGTCCCATTGCGTCCTGGCATTACATGGAACGCTATCACCTGGGTTGAGAGAAGCCGGACCTGCGGCGATCAGTTGATCGCCGCACCGGCTTCTTTTTTAAAAGGGTTCGTCTTCATGAAAAAAAAACTTTTACGTTTTATGTACAGGAGACTGGACGATACCCTTTACGTGAAGCATTTTCCGTAGTTACACGCTGGGCTCCTGGGATCTGTGCCCATTGCTGCTATTTTTAGAGCTGGCACCGGGACCCTCTTTTGTGATGGGGACTGTTTATTGCCAACTCCTTCCATTCCGATCAGTATGTCCAGAGATCTAGTGATACATCTCATTGTATTCATGTAGTAAACCTTGGCTCTATACCCGGCTCATTACACTTTGTCTATATAGTTTCATCTTGGTAACGCCCGGAAGTATGCAGGGCGGTGATAAGCGGCAATATATACATGATTGTAAGCGGTTGGGAGTAGACGGATGAAACCCCTCAATCACTGCTGTAAAATGTTGTAAAAATTGTTACTTTATGGGGGTTCTCTGCCTGTGTTTTAGAAAAAGCTGATTTATAACGCTGGCTGAGAGAGTAAATGGCGCGGTGTGACTGCCGCCAATTCTCCTTCTCTACTATGGGCCGCAAGGTGCCAATTTAAAGTCATGTAAACCAGTTTGGTTGCTAGGGAAAAACTGCCTAACAATGTGCATCCGTGTGCGGTGCGTGGTTTTCAAGCGCCTATTTACTTCAATGGGCGTGTAGGTGCGTGATAACGCACCAATATAGGACATGCAGTGAGTACTCCCGCTGCATGAAAACTCACGCATGCGCGAGCAGCCCCGTTGAAATCAATGGGTCGGTGAGCTGCGCGTGATTTACAGCACACAGACGTTATTTCGTATTTACACCAGGAACCATAAAGTGAACCTCTCACAATGCAAAATATTATAGACCTGGATCTAAGCTTTCAGATGTTTACCAAGATGTGGACAGTGCTAACGAGACCGCCAACACAGGTCTGGATGCAGCTTTGGATGTGACTGGAGTATAAGATGTAACGTAGCTCAAGATCTGTATTAGATAATTATAGCAAAGTATTTCGTTATCTAATGCCGTAAAATTCTGTTCACAAGTGAAGCCACGACTTTAAGGCTCCGTTGTCTGTATATATAACCCCTGTCGTCTGTCATGTGTTTCTAGTTTTACATTAACTCTGAAAATCGCTGAACTTTGGAGAATATTTACAGTTTGGATTTTATTGCTTGTATGATTTTTACTGCTGGCGGGAAAAAGAAGCGACATGCCCTATCTTCGGGCGCTTCCGCCTCTGACCTCCCATTGACTTCAATGGGAGGCAGAGAAAGCGTATTTTGCGCTGTATTATGCCCGCGGCGCTCAACGGCCGCGGGCGATCAACAGCGTGAAAATCGGCGTGCAGGGAGAGGAATATCTGCCTCAAAGTTCCAAACGGAAATTTTGAGGCAGATATTCCTCCCCCAAAATACTCCGTGTGAACATAGCCTTAAAGGAACACTCCACAGGTGCCTAGTGCAGGGTCTGAGGGGGGCGGAGCATGACACAGGGATTCAAAAATTTAATCCCTGTCATGTTCCGCCCACTCGGTCCCCGCATTAATCATAACACAGTGTAGCATTTTTGCCCGGAGTCTTCCTTTAATATCAATATTTTATATGAACCAGGCACAAGGACATCTAGAAGATCCATATAATACAGGGTTAAAAAGATTTCACGTAAATAAAGCTTAATCGTTGTATCATTTCGGCAACTTTTCTAATATGCTTTGTGTTTAATAGCTCAGTTTTTAAACCTCTGCTTGCTATCTGTGAATGGAAATATTGTTTACATTTAGGCCCTAAAGGACTGTGCTGATAGTGTGCTGCTTGCACCTATGAACAGCGCGTTACAAGGGGATGGCATGTATATACATAACGAACCGCAAAACTATATGACCATGGTTAGACCAGGACAGGCTTTCATTCTCTAGGTATAAGCAAGTATTTTTCGGTTCACTGCTGACAGCAAGCCGAGGTATTGAAAACTTAGGAACTGAAACATACAGTATATTAGAAAGTTGTAGAACTTCGGGGATTTTTTAAATTCTGTGTTTCATACGCCAGTCTTAATAGAAAGAAAGTTGGCGGAAAATGCAACACGTTTATTAAGAGGCGAACGCAGTCGCATCTATCGGCCAATGTTGTGCATTACAACATGGCGCAACGACCGCAGCCCCGCACCACCCATTACCCGTCCCCATCCACCATAAAATAAAAAGCGGAGCAATGTCATGGCCTCTTAATAAATCTGCCGCATCTTATTCCAGCGAAGCATGGCGTGTGAAACGCCACTCTTGGTAAAGCTGACCCCATGTGTTTCAATTCCCCACCTTTTTCAAGATCTCTGTATGATGTTGGTGAATGGCAACTTTCAGAATTAAAATCTGTAGAGAACTAATACTTTTCACAGCTGAGGATTTGTTACAATTGTATCCAGTCTAAACAATCCTCTGTGATCTATACACCTCGGCATCGCAAGTCTCTGTCCTGTCCTTTCCTTACAGTTTGTTACATTATGTCGGCACTGATACATTGTATCCATCTAGACCCCAGACTGTTTAGTTCACAGCATGGTTAGACTGGATACAGCTGTAGCAAACCCTCAGCTGTGAGACATATTAGGTCTGTAGAGTTTTTTCAGCCCACTGGATGTTTGCAAGAATGTTCCCATTCACTGACAACAAACATATATCCTATTCCTACACATCACATTGTCTGCTTGTGCAGGATCCCAGCGCTTGGCTTTAGTATGTGCTGAGCAGGGTCTTCTCCATATTACACGCTGGGTCTTCAGGGAGCAGAGTTGTTTCTGCAGAATGTGGCGCATTGTGTGGTTGTGTGGGAACGGGCCGTCCTTCTGTCCTCTTCGCTTTTCTTCTTCATTGAGTCAAACAATTGAACAATCACTTACATAATGCATCACATCCCCAGTCACAATAAAACATTGTGCAATGACCGGGTTGTAAAACTGCTGCGACCCCTTCCCCCCTCTCCCCTGGAGGATAAGAACAACAACAAGACATATTGGACTCTGCTACATGTATATAATCTAGATGTATCACCGGGGGAGGGGGAGGTGATGAGTTGCAGGACTTGTCAATGTAAAGCTGCTCATAGATGCGATTTTTTTTTCTTTTCTCCGATCGTTCCTTTGCATCGCCCTACATGCACTTTTCTTGGACAACATTAACCCTATACGTTTTAAGACAAATATAAGTGTTTTGGCCAATGGAGCAGATTTCCATCAGTCGGAATCGGTCATTTTTGGTACCCAAAACCATTCGCTGGTCGTAAACTCGGTCAGATCATTAACTATAATCATTGCGTCGGTGGCCTGCTTTAACCTTTATCTGCGTGAGGTAGACGACAACCTAAGCGACTTTCTACTTACACAGCTCAAGTTTTGTTACAGTGTATCAGATTAGGTAAGATCAGTCCAGGTCGAGAGGTTTTGTGCTGTTGCTGTGTGTAGCTCACAGCCTATAGAAGTGATTCACATTTTATTACCATGGGGAACCCCTGGCCTCTGGGACCCACACCTGTACGTAGAAGAGGGGTCCCCTGACCTTCTGCCCCTCCTGGTGAGGAGGCTGCCGCTTTCAGGCTGAAAATGAATGGAGAGGCGGTCGTGAATTTGCATCGACATTGACTCCTATGGGAGTTACAGAAACAGCTGAGCAAGTGGACGTCTCACCAGACAGGATGGGGTCGGGGGACCCATGATCTCCATGTAAAAACCAACTCTCTGGATGTGCCCTGAATGTCTCATATAGGAATAACCCTTTAAGCAAATAATCTTGACCACCTAAGACTAGCAGACGCGCTCTTACCCGTGAACTTCTGTCCTTTTTCAGATATGGCTTATACACCCGCACCAGACTTGGTTACCTCTTCTACAAGAGACAGTTGAAGAAGGGACGAGAGCGCTACCCTCAGGGGCACTCGTCCACCCAAGCCATAGTGTTCAGTGGTAAGTAATATAAGCAGAGTTTCTCCATTACTAGGACTTTTATGGGGATACTGCGCTCGCACATGAGGGGGGGGGGGTGTCACTGAGCTGTAGTTATACCTCATGTTATGTGGATACAGAGACCGTAGCCCTACAGATGTCTCCTCATCACACCGGTGCTACCCCTGGACCCCGGCGTCCATCCCTGCACACGTTCACTTACAGCGCTGATCTACGATGCCAATTAATACAGTTGTAGTTCTACCAGAGCCCCCACCATCAAATCGGGAAAAAACCACAGTAAATAGAAGTCAGTGATTCATCCTAATCTGCTCAGCTGTTCTGATTAGATCTGTTTCTGGGAAAGTTGGGTAGTAATGAATATAGCGACTATTACAACTCCCACAGGGGTTTCACCCAACTTTCCTCGAGTCCTGAATAGCTAAACCACATAGTTTTGCAGCTGTACCGGCATGGGTTCCAATGAGGACTGTAGGAAAGCTAGTTCTGGTATTTTATTACTATTGGTTGCTACCCAGTTCCTTGGTATGAAAACCTATTTCAGGAAAGATTGGTTACTCCATCTGCTTATCAGCTCACTGAGGGATCAGATTACAGCTGCCCATAGGAGTCTATGGGGAGGGGAGGGGGAATCAGGTGGAGAGAGCAGAGTGAGAGAGACACAGAGACGCTGCTGTATCTTCTTAGTAAGTGTTATATCTCACCCAAGTGCTGGATTCACAGCTACACTGCTCATTACTGCTGTATAATCTCCTTTATGCTGCTGCAGCCTCCAATGTGTGTTCACCCCAGTGCCGGATTCACACCTATACTGCTAATTAGTGCTGCATAATATCCTCCACGCTGCTGTTTCTTCTAGTAAGTGTTATCTCGCCCCAGTTCTGGATCCACAGCTACACTGCTCATTACTGCTGTATAATGTCCCCTATGTTGCAACTGTTTTTGAGGGGTGCACAAAGATTGGGGAGTATGCTCTACTTTGTGTGCTGTATATACAAGACAGGATAGCCATTAGGCTCCTCCCACTAGCTCACATACAACTGAGAATTAGAGTCCGAAGAGGAGAAAAATGCAGAACACATGTCCTATAATGGCCAGAAATAGCGCTATTCTTTATGTACCCACATGACAGGATATTCTGAAAAAGCACCTGAAATGTTAGGTACTCTTTTTAAATTATGTTCTCATCAGAGGAAGCCAAAAAAAAAAACTGCAGAGTCACGCTAGAGTTGCAGAATGAACTGTAAAATCTTTCCTCCTACAGGCGGTCGGTGATTTCTACAGTTCTGTTTTTGCCGTTATCTCATATGTTTGTCAAGTTGTTAGTGTTAATGATTAACAGTTTTCCAGCACTGTAATATTGATGGCCCATTTTAAAATAGACCAATATCTTCTCGCTGGGGGTGCGACTCTTGACACCCTGACGATCAGCCGCATCAATGGGCCGAAACACCCCAGTAAAGTCTGCCCCGGCCGCACAGTGAACCTTTTTAGTTTGTAGATGAGACGGCCATATAAAAGACTGTTGCTCACACTAAGGTTCAGGGTGCCGGCACTTTTTGCTCTGACCGAGAGGTGTTTTTTAGAAACCTTTAATTCCAAATAGTTTGCGATTTATGAAATGTGTATAGCAGCCACCATATCCTCTCCATGGGCTGTCGACTGATAGGGCACTTTTGCACCTTGGGCTGTGGGTACTGTAAAATAAGTTTCCCCCTTTTGAGCGCACACCCCTCTGTTTTGCATTGACCTTCTGACTTGGCAAGTGTGTCTGTCACGAGAATCCCTTGGTGTGGTGCCCTTATGTGACGTTCCTTCTGATAGTCAAGGGTGTGAGTGTCCCTTAGGTTCCTCATTTCCCTGTAA
Source organism: Rhinoderma darwinii (assembly GCF_050947455.1). NCBI lineage: Eukaryota > Metazoa > Chordata > Amphibia > Anura > Rhinodermatidae > Rhinoderma > Rhinoderma darwinii. Next base: position 10,216,483 of record NC_134692.1, read on the forward strand.
CCCTGGCTCCCCTTATGGGGGAGCCAAGCCTAGACGTTGGGCCCTAGGGTTTTCTTGGACTGCAAGCTGGGCAGACACCAGGGCACACGTGAAATTATTCTGCATTATTGGATTACTTGTAGGTTCTTATAGCTGACTCGGGTCTCCTAGAATATGTTTTTCAATAGGACTTTGCTCTCTTTTCACTTTCTTCATACACTATTAATAAAGGGACGTGATGCTCATCGGGGTAAATGATGTAAGTGCAGCCTCTTACCACACAATTTTCATCATTGATCTGATTACACAAATTCCTCATCTTGAAATAAAATTAGAACTTCCCTTTCAATAAAGAAAAAAAAGTGCAACGCGGGAAAGTATTGAAAGTCTAAGTCTAGAACGGTGTTCTCCAACCTGTCTCCCCAGCAGTTGTGAAACTACGACTCCCAACATACCCTGACAGCCTGTTGGTCTAGAACAGTATACTGTGAGAAGGCAAGATCCAGTATCCCATTGTAGGGTAGGTTATAAAGGAATAAGAATGGAGAAGGAGGTATAAGCATATTGAGGCACAATTGGTAAATTAAGGCATCTGTGCGGTGCCCATGGCAGTTCCCAATGTACAGTCTGTAAATTTTGTCCAATTATTTATCTTCTGTTACCGTGTCTCCTGCTTTTGTTTTTAAGGTGTTAAATTGGTGCCCATCCCAGTGCTGTCTGATAACTACAGCTACCTGGTCATTGACACTACATCTAACCTGGCAGTGGCTGTGGACCCGTCAGACCCCATCGCTGTGCAGGTAGGTTTGTGATGAAAACTTGTGCACGGAAGGAAATGGGTTTATACTCTATGAAGTTTGATCTCTGGTTTGTTACATGGGTGTCCAATACCTGACTCGGTGATGGGGCTCTGTACCGCAGCAGTCAGGACAGGGTACAACAGTTCCAGAATTGAGCAGGAAGAGTTGGCAGAGGGAGTATTTTACAAAATTACACTGTTAAAATCTGCATATACTTTGTGAATCCTTTATTTTACTTTGTAGTAATGTTTTCTTCCCCTTTCATGTCTAAAAAAAAATTCAGAATTCTGCTGGTTTATGGTTACCAGAGAGAAGTGCATTGTGGGAGCACCTTTATTAGTTACAGCTAAGCTGTTAGATCACATGTATTCTAGCAGGGTGGAGCTAGACTATAGTCTATTTCCGAGGGCAACTAGTAGAATTTTGATAGCATCTTTGGATGTGATTGGAGAAAATTACATGAAATAACTCAAAATCCGTACAAAAACAGTAACGGGAAATATTTGTGACGTTATATATATTTATATATCATGACAGGCGCTTAAGTTCCATGGAAAGTATTTGTGATATGTTTTGATACCAGGGGATTAATATCGGCGTGTCCATCTGTCTGACCCTCGCTGCTCTGTGCTCAAGGTGCTGAGGTTACAGGCTGTGTGTGCACCCAGATTTGGTTTGGGTTGTGTCCAGGCATAGATTTCTCTCTAATATGAGTTCATTACCAGTCTTTAGGGGTTTGGAAAACAATGGAGTTCAAAGCTCAGAGCTCGGAAAATCAGACGCAGCGTAACAAAAAAGGGAAAGTGAGCGGCATTGTTTTCAGTAAAGGATTGAAAGAATCTCTATTGTTTCTGCAAATTGTTTTAAACCATTTAATGCAGGAAAGTCCTCAGTATAGAAAAATATTGATGTAATCCTCACTGTACAAATTACAGAAAATTCACATAGGAGGCAGTATTATAGTAGTTATATTCTTGTATATAGGGGCAGTATTATAGTAGTTATAGTCTTGTATATAGAGGGCAGTATTATAGTAGTTATATTCTTGTATATAGGGGAAGTATTATAGTAGTTATATTCTTGTATGTAGGGGCAGTATTATAGTAGTTATAGTCTTGTATATAGGAGCAGTATTATAGTAGTTATATTCTTGTATATAGGGGCAGTATTATAGTAGTTATAGTCTTGTATATAGGAGCAGTATTATAGTAGTTATATTCTTGTATATAGGGGCAGTATTATAGTAGTTGTATTCTTGTATATAGGGGCAGTATTATAGTAGTTATAGTCTTGTATATAGGAGCAGTATTATAGTAGTTATATTCTTGTATATAGGGGCAGTATTATAGTAGTTGTATTCTTGTATATAGGGGCAGTTTTATAGTAGTTATATTCTTGTATATAGGGGCAGTATTATAGTAGTTATATTCTTGTATATAGGGGCAGTATTATAGTAGTTATAGTCTTGTATATAGGAGCAGTATTATAGTAGTTATATTCTTGTATATAGGGGCAGTATTATAGTAGTTGTATTCTTGTATATAGGGGCAGTTTTATAGTAGTTATATTCTTGTATATAGGGGCAGTATTATAGTAGTTATAGTCTTGTATATAGGAGCAGTATTATAGTAGTTATATTCTTGTATATAGGGGCAGTATTATAGTAGTTGTATTCTTGTATATAGGGGCAGTTTTATAGTAGTTATATTCTTGTATATAGGGGCAGTATTATAGTAGTTATATTCTTGTATATAGGAGCAGTATTATAGTAGTTATATTCTTGTATATAGGGGGCAGTATTATAGTAGTTATATTCTTGTATATAGGGGGCAGTATTATAGTAGTTATATTCTTGTATATAGGGGGCAGTATTATAGTAGTTATATTCTTCTCCGTGAGGGGGGAAAGATTTATAGTACTGGTGTAATATATGTATATTAATATGATGGAAATTTTTTTTATAATATTGCGCTATTTGGGAAATAGTTTTTACCTCGCCCGTCTATTTCTTTTTATTTTCCTGCCTTATTGCTTCTCTGTAGCGTGTGTTGGGTGGCTGCAGTTTAGGGTCATTTCTGGCTTTCTAACAGGAGGTTGAACACCATTATGGAAAGAAATTGTCAGGAAAGTATCTCTGATGCGGGAACACAGATTACACTGAATGATACTTGATGCACATTTTTTTCTCAGAATAGGGATTAAGCAATTCTTATCCGCTGTTCTTTCAGATCAAATGACTCATTGTCCTATTTATTAACAAGAAATTTGTGAGGATTGTTATTAGAGATATATATTTTTTTCTTGATTTTGGACCTGAGCATCAAAACAATCTTATCCTGGTGGATCGATACTAGATTTAGGCTGGCCTGAGAGATGTTTAAAGGATTCTGCCAACTGAAGGGAGAGAAGTGGCTGCCAGATGCCGCTTGTCTTTGGAAATTGAAGTAGCTCTGCTACATCTGTAATAATGGGGAATGAGTTGAGTTTGGGAAGCATTTAAATAGTTACTCTGACAGTCTTTTAACCGCTTTTGAGATCAAAGTCGCCATTGTCTTAAGGATTTACCTTGAGAACATTCTCTACAATTCTGAGCCCTATGAAGGCGCAGTAATAATCATGTGCCGCGTCTGTCACCGCGCCATGTATTGTTGCGGGTTGTCACCGTCCGAGCTGATGAAATGTGTCATCCTGCGTACAATATCTGGATATAGTCTCCTGCAGAGAGGGAGGAAGTTGGGATATTTTTCCTTTTTTTATTTTTTTTTTTTTAATGGGAACCAACCTGTTCCTGCGCTCTGATGTCCAGAGCAGCTGAGTGACACCCGGCTCTGCTGTTATTCTTGGACGGGGAGATGCTGCCTCTTCTCCCAGCATTATAATCATTATAAACACAAAGCCCTAGATATCTCCAGCAGGAAGAGGCCCGCCACCGAGCAGCACATGAAAGGCTGCCGAGATAAATGGATCTCCAGACCGGAGACAGCGGTGAGAGAAAGACGAGGGCCATACATGTGCTCCACCACTAATGGATGTTTGGGGATTGAGCTGGAGGGGGGGCATTTTTGAAGGACTGCATCAACCTGAGCAAGTAGAAAAATGTTCAATTAAAGGGCACCGCCTCCCCCTAAAAAAAAAAAAGTATAAAGAAATCCTTGCGTCGCCCTCTTCTGTCAAATTCTTTTCACCCGTTTCTGGTTCCGATGGTTTCTCGGAGAACTGGGTGCTAATCGAACCCTGAAGCCTGTGTGACGCCGTTTCCGTGGGTGTCACCCAACTGATTGAAACTAATCGGATTTCCCAGAGTGATACAGACCCCACCCCCTGTATTGCTGCAGAGCTAGTCAGGACCAGTAATCGGGATCTAATGTCAGATATGACTAGGAAGATCTTTTCATGTTGACTAGTTCCGTTTTTAGAGGGGGGTAAATAGTTTTGGAATAAGACCTGGCCGCTCCTGTGCCAAAAATAGGGGCATGTCGTGATAATGCATTCATTAATAATAGAAAAATAGAAAAAAAATGGATTAACTTTGTGGGGGCTTTTTTTTTACAGAACTGCTTGGACCGGGAAGGCGTGACGCTGGAAGCCATCTTGTGTACACACAAACACTGGTACGAACCGTGGCTGTAAACGCTATAAAACCCTCATGTTTTTATAGGGATGTTAATTTAATTTTAGATCATTTTTTGGGGGAAATACTTGAATTACAAGTTCAAATGAACATTACGGAACGCCATATTTGTATTTGCTGCCAGCAGGTGGCGCACACCTTCATTACGGTCTGCAGTCATTGTGCATGAAGGGAAGATGCAGGTGGTAGTGTATATGGGTCGCACCCCGCTACCACTGTATATTGGGGGGCATTTTGCAAACCGTATTGTTTATTGGGGCACTCTGTTGCCACTTATTTTTCCTACTTTGCTTTAAGATCTGGTCAGTAGGAGCCGACTTTTCTCTTTATTAGATACTAATGCATCGATATGGCTTGGCATCGTGCCCCGCGCACCCCATCCCCCCCTCCCTGACACTATTACTGTATGCACCGTACAATACATAATCCCATACGTATGAACCTTCCACTAATACTTGAGCCGTGTGGTCATGAGCGGCTCATCTTGCGGCGATTCTTATTTACGTCGTCCTTGCGTTGCTGATGCGCCTCCTACTGACCTCAATTCCATGAAGCAATTCTGGAACGATGAATCATTTATTCATGATCTGTTACTGGCAATCAAGTCGTGAGCAATTACGATTCTCCCTAAATAATGTCACGTTTGTTTAGTGGTTTATACTTCTTACCGCTTGGGATGATTGGCTGCTGGAGCGCGATGATCTCTAAAACCAGAAAGTCCTGTCGTTACGCCTCATTTGCTGCCACTGATACAATAAGCTTATGGAAAATCCGGACGTCCGTTCCCAGCGTGTGTAACGCTTTACATGCGAATTAAGGAGGTTTCCTAAAATACACAGTTTACACAACACAAAATAAAAATCACCCAAATTTAAAGGGCCAAAAGTCAAATAGTCAGCACCTTATAATAGTGCAGCAGCATTATATGTGCAGCTGATATCAAGCCCTGGTGGTTAGGGGGGTAATATGGGATCAATAGGGCGCAGGAGGATTTTTAGGATACCTGTTACCCATCCCAGTGGAGAGCACGACAGCCAGCGCCTACTCAACTCAAACAGGCTGATAACAGGGAACAATAGTTTGGCCTGCAAATGGTAAAAGCTGTGTGTCCCTTTAAGGATACGTCCACTTATTTCCACTAAACACTTTGCTTTTTCTTATTTCAGGGATCACAGCGGCGGCAATAAAGCGCTGAAGAAACTGTACAAATCCTGCCGGGTTTATGGGAATTCCTGCGATGACATTCCGGAACTGACACAGTACGGGGTTTTTTGTCACTTTGGCTATTACGGATGGGAAAGGATTATACTGCAGCCAGCCCCGTTCATGGTGGCCGGGGCGCAGGGAAAAAACGCGAAGGCGATGCAGCAATACATCAGCAGCACCTTTATTCGCAGTGGTTGGACCCCCCACCAATTAGTCTATCACGTTATATGATGGGTATAGCCATTTTAAAGCAGATTTCCCATATTAATCATCCACAGGATATGCCATAAATTCATGACGGGTTCAGACCCCTTTTCTGAGACACTGGCCATTCGGCGGTTTGTTCTGACCGCGCAATAGCCATCAAAGTCTATGGGAGAGAAGAGAGCCGAGGAAATAGTCACTTTATGGCATATGCTGTGGATGTCCCAGAAATGCTTAAAATGAGAATACCCTTATAAATAGTTGCATGTCGGTGCTATGCGGAAATGTTTTTGAGGGGTCACATTATTAGGGTCTGTGAATTGGCGCACAATTGCTGCCCTTGTATGGTTGCATGTAACATGCGGTCCCAGGGGATCGGTTGCTAAGGGAAACAACGTTTTGTTCCATTATATTCATTTTTCTAATTCTGTAGGTTTTGTTAACCATTACATAAAGTTTTTTAGGACCGCCATTTTTTTTTTCTACCTCATGTATTTTTTACATTGACTTGTCTGTTGCCATAGAAACCATTAAGAAATCTTCAGCTGCAAAATACTTGAATAAGAATGCATCGTGACGAGGCCTGTAATGCACAGAGACCACACGAGCGTCTAACCCAGACATGGGCAAACTACGGCCCGCGGGCCACATACGGCCCGTTAGGCTTTTTAATCCGGCCCGCCGAACTTGTCCAAATCATAGTAAAAACCTCCTTTTTTTTCCCCTTTCCCTGCAATGCCCACGTTTTCCCAATAGATGGCGCACATTGACCGTTGTTAACTCCTTAACGCCGAAGGACGGATATATCCGTCCTCAGCAGCTGCTAGTTCGCGCAGGAGGACGGATATATCCGTCCTGTGATGGCGCGGGTACTGCCAGTGTACCCACGCGATCAGCGGCAGGAGCACGGCTGTTATACACAGCCTGGCTCCTGCTGCAACTGCCGGAATCGAAGCGCGCTCCGATTCCGGCAGTTTAACCCATTAAATGCCGCTGTCAATAGTGACAGCGGCATCTAATGTGTTTGACAGAGGGAGGGAGCTCCCTCTGTCACCCGATCGGCGCCCCCGCAAACAAATCGCGGGTCGCCTTCGGGTTTCCATGACAGCCGGGGGTCTAACAAAGACCCCCAGGTCTGTCTTCCGCAACTGCCTGTTTGGCGATGCCGGAGGCATGACCTAACAGGTTGCCTGTCAGTTTTACACTGACAGGCAATAATGCTTTGGTATACTAAGTATACCAAAGCATTATATATGCGATCGGCACATCGCATAGTGAAGTCCCCTGGTGGGACTTAAAAAAAAAATGTCAATCAGTTAAATAAAGTTTGTTGAAAAAAAATAAAATAATTACAGTCAAAATCAAATAAAACTACTTTTTTTGCCCAAAAAGTGGTTTTATTCAGTAAAAGTGTCAAAACAAATAACACATACACATATATGGTATCCCCGCGATCATAACAACTTGACCAATAAAATGAACACATTAATGAAACCGCCGGATGTACGGCGTCCAAAAAACCCGCAAAAAACAACGGCAAAATTCTCTCTTTTCTCCCATTCCCCCCATAAAAAATAAAATAAAAGTTAATCTATAAGTCCTATGTACCCCAAAATAGTACTAATGAAAACTACGCATTGGCCCGCAAAAATCAAGCCCACATACGGTCACATCGACGGAAAAATAAAAAAATGACGGCTCTTGGAATGTGGTGATGCAAAAACAAGTAATTTTTTTCTAAAAGGGTTTTTATTGTGCAAACATAGGAAAAACATATAAAACCTTTACATATTTGGTATCCTCGTAATCGTGCCGACCCGTAGAATAAAGGTAACATGTTATTTCTGCTGCATAGTAAAGGGCATAAATTTATAACGTGAAAATTAATGCTGGAATAGCTGCTTATTTTCAATTCTCTCCTAAAATAAAGTTAATAAAAGTTAATCAATATATTGTAAGCATCTAAAAATGGTGCAATTACAAAATACAACTCGTCCCGCAAAAAACAAGCCCTTATACGGCTATGTTGACGGAATAAAAAAAAAGTTACGACTCTTGGAATGCGACCATGAAAAAACAAAAAATAATCCTTGGTCATTAACGTGCAAAATGGCCCGGTCATTAAGGGGTTAATGTGGCGCGTATTTCTCTTTATTTCACTTTAATTTTCACTTCGTTTCACGTCACCATTAAGCCCTTCGGTTTTCAAAGAGTACAATATCAGCCGTCACTTTGCCACGAAGCATGCAAACTATGCTAGCAAGCAGTCAACACAAGAACGGGCGGCTACTGCTCAGAGGTTGGCAGCTAATTTACAGAGTCAACAGAACTTTTTTCTTGATAAATCACAGTGCGTATGTTATTTTAATCTATTTACATTTCCTCCTCCCAGTATCTGCGAAATAGTATGTAAATGCCATATCTTGCATATTCCTTGAGACAAATTTATTAACTGATAAGGGCTATTTTTCACATTTGAAAGACCGTTAATAAATTGGGTTGTAGTGTTCTTACTGTGCTATGAGGTTTGCACACACTACATTTAATGCTTTAGTATATCCGGCCCAAACACTCCCTCCAAATGCTCCTGGCCCGGCCCCTCTGTCAAATTTTAGAACCCATTGTGGCCCGCGAGTCAAAAAGTTTGCCCACCCCTGGTCTAACCCCAAAATCCCTGACAAATTGTCAAAACATCTGTTTAGTTAACAGCTTCCCTAGTGGCGGCCATATTGGTTATCACCCAGCTTTTCCAGAAACTGATTTCACTGTATAATTAGGCAAATGTGTCATTCAGGACCCAAGGAAATCTGTGGAATAAGCCCGTAACATAAGCTGTCATGGCGGCCATATTGGTTGCCACCTAGCTATGGTCTAATGTTGCTGCCCATAGCAACCAATCACAGCTTTTATGTTTTCAGAGCGGTTTATAAGCTGAGATTTGATTGGTTGCTATGAAGCCGGCTTTAATAAATCTATCCCCTATAATAAGTGAACCCGTTTGGTATTGGCGTAAAAATGTACAATGTACTCCGTCCCACGCTTTGTAATAAATAAATGCAGTGTTGTCGGACGCTTGCGCCAATGTCTGAATCCATCCCCATGCGTTTGTTACTTCTCAGGTCGTCTTTCTGTTGCGCACTTTGTGACTCTTCCTCTTTCTTCTCAGCCCTCTGTCTGACCGGGACCAGCTGGCGGTCGGACGACTGCAGTTTCAGGCGTTCTTCACGCCGGGTCACACCGTTGGTCACATGATTTACGTGCTGGATGGGAAATCTGGAGACGGACCGGATTGTCTGTTCTCTGGGGACCTCCTCTTCCTCGCCGGCTGTGGTGAGTCCAGAGTCTTTCTTCTTTTTTTTTTTTTTATTTGTCTTAATTAACTATTTTTAAGATAAATTTTCCTCCTAAAAAAAAATTCAAAAACCTTAAAATGGCCACCATTGCAGCTCCCCCCGTTGTTGGTCACCCAGCTTTTCCAAACTCCTGAAAGGCAAGTCTTCCTGGTGATATACAGGTGTATTCACACAGTGCGGACATACTGCGTCAAAAAAATCCTCGGGGTTGTACAGGATTAGTTGCTTCCCCAAACAGCGCCACATTTGTCCACAGGTTGTGTGTGGTATTACAACTCAGCCTCATACACTTCAATGGAGCGGAGCTGCAATACCAGACGCAACCCATAGTCTAGTGGGGTGCTGTTTATAGAAGAAATCAGCCATGTTATTCTAATCCCTTTTAACTCACGTCCTCATCCACTCGTTACCCTCTTTTTTTTTGGGGCTCCTTCTCCTCCAGCAAGGTAGAGTATGTGCATGAAAAATCAACAGTGATTGACACAGGTCCCTTTTTGTCTTGGGAGAAGATGTTCTGCAGCAGCCAGGGCCGTATTTTACTGTACATTGCACACCCTAGCTGCTGCCGCTGCTTTTTGAAGAGGGGGATGCTTTAGGGCATTCACGGACTGCTAGAAATGACTCCGCAAGTGGTTCTGCAGCAGCTTTTCTGAGCTCTGGTGCTTGATGCGGCCTCCGGCTTCAGTACACTTGGTTTCATCAATGTTCGGGTACGTGCACACACAAAATAAAAAACGTCAGAAAATACGGCGCTGTTTTCAAGGGAAAACAGCTCCTGATTTTCAGACATTTTTTTAAGCCACTCGCGATTTTCGCTGCGTTTTTAACGGCCGTTTTTGGAGCTGTTTTTTTTTATAGAGTATGAAAAACAGCTCCAAAAATGGCTGAAGTGGGGACATGCAATTCTTTTTCGCGGCTGTTTTTGTTTCGCGGCCGTTTTGAAAAACCGTCAGACCAGAGCGCCGTTTTCCCATTGAAGTCAATGGGCAGATGTTTAGAGGTGTTCTGCTTTCGATTTTTCAGCCTGTTTACGGCACGAAAAACATCCGAAAACACTCCGTGAGAACATACCCTTAGGGTATGTTCACACGGATTATTTTCAGCCGTTTTTTGGGCCGTAAACGGCCAAAAAATCAGAAGCAGAACACCTCTAAACATCTGCCCATTGACTTCAATGGGAAAAACGACGGCGTAAAAAAAACGCTTGCAAAATTGAAGTGCATGTCACTTCTTGAGCTGTTTTTCAAGCCGCTTTTCATTGACTAGAAAAAAACGCTCCAAAAAGGGCCGTGAAAAACGCGAGTGGCTTAAAAAAAAGTCTGAATCAGGAGCTGGTTTCCCTTGAAGACGACTCCGTATTTTCATACGTCTTTGATTTTGCGTGTGAACATAGCCTAAATGTGAACACGTGTATATTTTTGCACGCAGTCACCCGCTCTGTAGTGCAGCACCTGAGCTGGCAGGAAATGGTCGGCATAGCGATGGCGCTCCTCATTAGATGCGGTTATTACATAAACACTGTCAGCCCTTGATAATGGGCTCCGGCTTCCTGTGTGCGGACGGTTGGAACGTCTCCAATGGCTTTTCTTCTGCCGCCGTGCCAGCAGTCGGGTCCTTTTAATCTGATTACTGGGCGCGGAGATGCAGAGGATCGGTGATTTATATCCTGGAATCAACAACGATCCTTTCATCTTTAAGAGGCCGAAGAGGTAAAAGTTGAACTAAAGTTTTCCAAGTAACGATTTTACAAAAGCCAAACGTTACGTTTAATCTGCATTTTAGCAATTTTGCAAGAATCTTGTACTGATTCTGAGTTACATGAGTCTTATGCTCCAGTCACTTCCAAAGCTGCATTCAAAAAAATCAAAGGGGTGGTGCAGGATCAGAAAAACATGGCTATTTTCTTCCAGAAACCGCGCTATGGCTGTCCGTGGGTTGAGTCTGGTATTTCAGCTCAGCTGCATGAATGAAATCAGGTGAGTTGCAATACCACACACAACCTGTGAATAGGTGTGGCGCTGTTTGTGGGAATAAAGCAGCCATGTTTTTCTAATCCTGGACAACCCCTTAACTTGGTAACTGTGCTAATATCCCCCTGACTCCAGTTATCAACGCAGATAAATTGGAGTTACTGGTCGTATGTTTGCCCTAATGTAGCAGAGCTAATATTGTCCCAGTAATTCTTTGCTGTTTTGTTTTTTTTCATAGTATTTAAGTGGCTTTCCTTGAGGTTCTCCCACAGATGTGGGGGTGTTCCTCTGTTCCAGGTCATGTCTGCAGGGTTTCAGCTTGTTCTGCTTTATACTAATCATAAATCCTAATCCCTTCTTCAGTGGAGCCGAGATTGGCGCTGGGATTAATTCATCCTGACATTTGTGCAGCTGCTGCTTTCTGGTTATAAAGAAGTCGCCGTCTCCTCTCCCACGTCACCGACTGTAGTGCTGAGACACGGAAAACCACTTCACCCATCATTTATCCGCACTTACAAAGATAGCAACTCTTAAAGGGACAGTAACCTTAAAGTCGGCTGTTTATAATCGTACAGCAGCATTTTAAGGGTATGTTCACACGGCCGTAAACAGCAGAAAAATCGGAAGCAGAACGGGTCTAGACATCATGGTGGTCCCCCTTCTATGTCACGTCACCAGCACTTCCTTGCTCTTGTGCATTTTGCGAAGGAATACTGCCCCTATTGTATTTCCCACGAGGTCTCTACCCAGCTTTTTCAGATTCCTGAATGGCACATATTTTCAGTAATGAATAAATATGGAAGCCCGGGGTTTATCATATCTAGGAAGATCTAACATTCAGAAATGTGGGAAAGATGGGTGACCACTCCTATGGAGCTGCAATGGCGGCCAAATTGGCTGTCACCCAGCTTTCCCAGAAACCGATATAACTATGAAACAAATTCATAGTCTTGACAAAAGTGGGCAATTTAAGAATTAGAATTTTTTTAATTCTCTTTAGCACAGAGCCCATGTCTAATCTCTCAATTCCCATTATAACCGTGTCACCCGCCAGACAGCGGCGCCGGCGGCCATTATGTATAGAACCCATCGATGCGCCTGACTGTTCTTCCTCCCTCTCCGGAGTCTAATGATCGTCTTCACATGACTAGCGGCGGATCCAGTGAAGGAATGTGGAGTCACAATTAGCGCGGTACAACCGACCCCCAGGGGGAGGCTCAATAAAACCCTAACCATAGAATACGAGAACAAAACCTGACAAATCCGCCATTCCCCACTGTTGCCATGGAGCCGGCTGATCCATCCTGCTGTTCCCTGACCCAGCGATTGTCAGACAGGAGGGAACGGCTTCAAACGCCAAGTAGCGATACAGTAGAAAGTGGTAGATCACTGCATAACTCGACATTCAGGAATTTGGGAAAGCTGGGTGATCCCTGTAAGCAACCAAGCTATATGTGGGGGGAGGGGGGCTCTGGCTTCCATTGTGTAGTCTCTTTGGCCCTAGGTTCAGTGCAGATTGTAAGCGCAATTCCCTGGCAAGTCATAAAATTCTGTTCAGTGGTTTCTGCTTCTAGGAAAGCTGGGTGATTAACCCTGTGATCGCTGCAATGGTGTTTTTTCTTGTTTGCAACCATCCTGAATAACAAATCATTAGGGTCGTTGGGATGTGCTAGGTTTTTTGTGTATGTTCAGCTTCCAGCACAATCGCCTTTTTGTCTTTGCAGGGAGAATGTTCGAGGGCTCGGCGGGCACCATGCTGGCATCGCTGGACACGGTGGCCTCTCTGAATGACAACACTTTGCTCTGGCCTGGTAGGTGCATTGCAGGGTTAAATGTACTAGTCGGTGCTGAGCAAAAATGCACGTTATGAAAAAATCTGCCCCAAATAGTCCCGGCTCTGTAATAATCTGGATAATTCTGTACTGGAAAATGCCCAAAAATAAATTGTGCTTTAGTGACATCTAGTGGCCAAAGACTGAAATGTCATCTCCTGAAAAATCTACACATAATAAATCATCATATTACCGTATGTAGAAATAAAACTCGGCAGCCTATCTTGTAAAGCGCCTAAAGTGGAGCCTCCCTTTAAAAAAAAAAAAATAAGCACGGGTCACAATCCTGCTCCAGCTCTACCGACCCGCAATGTGGCTGCTTTCAATGGTTAAGGTGGCCAGATTTTTGTCTGACGGGATCGCCAGTAAGATTAGTAATTCTGCCCATCCATAACGCTACTTCTCTCCTCCTTTAATGTCCCGAGCACTCGATCCGGCTGTTGTCCTGTCCAGGCAGCCTAGGAGCTTGGGAAGTTATATGCACATTTCTTAATCTACAGATCTTGAGTATTTTATATTTATTCCACCTTTACACACCATTTCATTTTTAGTTCAAACGTGTGTGCTAATTAATTTTATAATATGTCTTTATAATGGTTGGAGCTTTGATACAGAACCCCAAATCTGCTACGTGGCCATAGCTCAATGATCAAATTTGGTTTGCCTGCAGTCGCCACTAGGGGGAGTTTACTTCATACAGATTCTCATTGAAGACCATAATCCATACGCAGTTAGCTCCCCCTAGTGGTGGCTGGAGACCAACTATATGGCTGCCTAAAGGGACGCAAGGGATTTGGGACTTTGTCAGAGATACTTAACTGACCTCTGAATGAGAATATTATAAAATTACCCCGCACAGAATTTTGTACCTAATTAATTAAACTGATAGCTGAGAGCGCTCATTGATTTGTTCCAACCCTATTCGAGCATGGAGGGGAAGGTGTTGCAGATCTCGGCTCTGGAGGTTGATGATTTTGGTAGCGTCTCCTCTCCGGTGCTCCTCTCTCTGGAACGCTCTTTCTCCATTCAAAACTTCTATCACTGTAAATCCCACAAGATAAAAATACAAAATCTGGCGGAGAACAATCATGAAATGTCTCCTGTGTATCTGCTGCCAGAAGAGACATCTGCGCCTTAGATGTGCGGAGAGGAGGAGGAGGACGCCCTCCACTGAACGAGACTGCAGCTTGGCTCGAGTTACCGCTGGCGGTCTACAGCTGTGGGGCTGGTGCAGGGGATGCTCTTAGACTCCTATGTATCCCACCAGCATATATATATACCTATGTGTGTGTTTACATGTATATACTTTCTACTAGGCCATACAGTTTTGTAAGAATTTTATTAGACCCCCTCCAAATCTATTCCTGCTCACACAGCTGAAGGTTTGTTACAGTGTATCCAGTCTAGGCAAACATCTGTGTGCTAAACGCAGCAGCACAAATCTAGCCTGGGATCCAGGATGATGTCTGTTTCCAACATAGATGCATTGTAACAATCTGTAGCTGTGTCAGTAGGACTACTTCTGTACAGGTTTTCCGCCTCTGCTTACTGCCAGTGAATGGAAACACTTTGATCTGTATCCAGGGATATTGAAACTGGTTAGACATTTAAACCTAAAGTACGGTTAATAAGAATGGAGGCGCCAACGATCCTGATATTCCTCTCGTCTTCCAGGCCATGAGTACGCAGCAGATAACCTGATGTTTGCCGCCGTGGTGGAGCCTGATAACGCGGTGCGGGACAAGAAGTTTAAATGGGTCGTTCAGCAAAGACTGGAAAAGAAATGCACGGTGTGTAAAAGAAGCTTCTGGGGGAGATGCCGGGGATTAGGGTGCTATAGGTACAAGAGTGCTCCCCGAATTATGTGTCCTATGTTATGTATCATAGAATGGGACTGGCATGTATATAGTCCCATATATGCTATAAGATTGGAGATTATAGAACGGTTATCATGACTAGTGGCAGCTTCAGGTTCCATCATGTCACTCTCTAGTCACATCCAGAGCTGCGTTCAGAATTCTGTGACCTTCCAATTTTGCTTACATTTTCTTTGACTAATGAACTCTACATTTCTAACGGTGCTCTATGCAGACACTGAACCAGCAGGGAGTAACTGTAGTAAGAGCTAAAGGGAAACCGGCAGATTTTTGAATGCTGCTCTTTATGTGACTGGAGTATCCTACGTGATGTAGCTCAAGAACAGTACAAGAGTTTGACCTGATGACATTCGCTCCGCCATATAGAGCCCTTCTGAACAGACACTAAATGGTCAATTTTTTTTTTCCCTCTCCAGTGTCCGTCCACACTCGGAGAAGAGAAGGAATACAATCCCTTCCTGCGCACCCACTGTAGGGACTTGCATATGGCCCTGGACCTCCAGCGAGGGCCGGACGAGGACTGGAGTCACTTCCGCTCTCGGGTCTTAGAAGAAGTGCGAAGGAGGAAAGACCTGTTTAAAGGCAGATAGACGTGTGACCCCCCCCCCCCCCCCCCCTGGAGAATCGTGTCGTCACCTCTCAGTCCAGCTGGGACCTTCATGGAGAATCGAGAACTGCAAAATGAGGACGTCCACAGAACTTCACTGGAAATTTACAATTGCACTTTTTTTTTTTTTTTTTTTTGTTTTTTTGTGACATTTGCAAGAAACCAAAAAAAACATCCCCCCCACTACATGAGAACTTATGGGACGGTTCACCTTTAATGCCCCTCTCCCCGCGCAAGTACTGCTTTCTGGGAGTAAACACGGAGACTTGTGCGCCGCCGCACAGGAGGATTCTGGGATGCGATGGCACTTATTAAATATACCCATGTGCACATGACCCGTTATGGCGCGGCTGGGATAAATCAATGCTCCCCCATGTGTGACCACAGCAGCTTCTTTAGGGCAGTAACAGAAGGACAGGAACTTGTAGCTCTCCCTTAAGGGAATGTGTCGCTAGAAATATTTTTTTTTTTCAGTTAAACAATTCTTATTTGAGTGATTACACATTGTTTTAATTTTTTCACAAGTCAGGAAATATTATAAATTAGATTCTAATTTATAACATTTCCATGTGCTGGTCACTAGAGGGAGCAGTTCCCAAAATTGCAGCATTGGCATGTGGTAAAGCAACCTCATTGATTTATGCTGCAAATTTGAGGTAGACACACTCGCTCTAGTGTCCTCACACAATCCCCCCCTCCTCTATCCTGGCTAGTGCCAGGAGAAGGAGGGGGTTGAATCGTCAAACCTCCTACACTGTGTGCCGCCATTTTCTGAGCGACTGCACAGTGTAGGAGGATTAGATACAGTGGTAATCAGACAGTATAACACGCACACGAACATAAATTACCTGCCGCCTCCGCTGGTTCACTCCTATTTCTTGCGCCTTCACTTCCTTGAACATATGGCCAGAAGTCGTCATCTTACTGTCCGGAAGCGGCTTCCGGTCCACATGAAAATGGCGCCGGATTTCACTCTACGAACGAGCTTCGTTTTGGTCTGTGTGGGAGTGGCGCATGTGCCGCTCCCACACAGACCGCGTACGCTATAGTGAATGGAACGGCTCCCGTTCGCATTCTCTATGGGGATGTATGTGGCGTATTCCATCTCTGTATGTGTCGTTAATTGACACATACAGAGATGAAAAAAAAAAATCACAACACTAATAAATAACATTTTTGTTTATATTTTATTAAAAGCAATATAATAAAAAATAAATAAAAATCATGACACCTTCCCTTTAAAGGGGTTTCCAGTATTAGAGCAAGATGGCTGCTTTCTTTCAAATACAGCGCCACACCTGTCCGCAGGTTGTGAATGGTATTGCAATAACACACACATCCTGTGATCAGGTGTGGCGCTGTTTTTGAAAGAAAGCTGCCATCTTGCTCTAATCCTGGAAACCTGGGTTAATGGGACTTTCTTTTGTTGGTAGTCACCCCCAGGGGCCTGGATTCAGAGGCTTGCAGAGAATCTGGGGCATTGACGGTCTGCCCTGGTGTTACATTATAGTGTATCATTTCCCACCCCGTGCAGTAGAGGATTGTATATAGTGATATATAGACCCCCCTAAACCTAAAACCCATCTCAACTCTATTTGCTGTGACATTGAATCCAATCTGTTGCTTTCTGTTATCAGCCATTTGATATCTTTTCTCCATTTGCTGTGTAAATAAATTGCAATCTATTCTCCCCTGTTATCAGCCATTTCAGGCTGGGGGAGGCCCTGCCCCCACCCCCTATGATCCAATATTATCTATCCAGTGCGGAAAGACGACTACGCTATTGCTTCCGGAAAAACGACGGATTTGGTGCACAATGGAGACAAACGGAAACCACGGGCACCGGATCCGTCACCATTGAAATCAATGGACCCCAACGCAGATGTAAACCGAGCCCAACATCATATATGTGAATGACATCCGCCACTTCTCATAACGCTGCCGCGCTATTATAAGAAGCTGCCGTTCTATTATGTCTAGCGGCCCTTTAAACTGGTGAATTTTGGGATGAGGGGTAATGGAGTGTTTTGTGACCAGTATTGTACATTTGTATTCAAGGAATCCCACAAATGTGAATCATAGATGACCCTAAATATCGTCACTGTAACATAAACTGTGTGTATAATCCCAAACGTGTATCTCCAGACAGAAATTGATAGGGGTTGTCCAGGATTAAAAGAAAAAAAAAGCAGCTCTCCTGTTTTTCATAAACAGCGCCACTGATATACATAGGTTGTATCCGGTATTGCAGCTCAACCCTATTTTACAGAGTAATCGGAACTGTAATGCCAGACACGGCCCATGGACAGGAGTGGCGCTAAAAAAAAAAAGACCTTTCTTCTTTTTTTTAAATCCTGGACAATCTTTTAAATTTTTCCCTTTGCTGCAGAATTACATCTATTGCAATGTCTGGAGAGATCTGTAGCGCTCACAGCCTGGAACAAACGCAGGTAAGACCCAGTATCGTCTCTGAACACTAAATACTGTTCTTATATACCGCGCTTGTCTACTCTCCCGGATTATACGGACATTTCCTGAAATAGGGGAGATCACCCGCGTTCCTGGTAGAGCAGACAAAGCTCCTGCTGACAGCTGCCACCAGGGGGAGCTACTTGTATATATTCATATTGCTGATAGTGACATCAATGGGAACTGTATAAATATGTGACTAGTGAGCTCCCCCTAGTGGTGGCAGCCAGAATTTTATCAGTGCAGAGTGAAGAAGAGCATTTTGCTAGTTTGGTCTATTGGGGGCGCTCTGCTGGAGCTGTTAATGCTGACACATTTGCTGTCTTTATTGTCTGCGTAGAGCAGGTTACATATAGAAAAATCCTGCTGTGCCCCAAGAACACCCCACATTGCAAGTCTCCCTGAAATAGATTCTTAAAAGTAGGCAGCAGATCCCGCTCCGTACGCAGTGGGTGGTGACCGCTGTGTATTACAACCGACCGCCTGCTATAACGGCCGGGATCAGAGAGGACTCGGATTCCAGTCGTTACCCACTTAGATGCCGCAGACGCTTTTGAAAGTGGTATTTATGCCCTTAGGCAGAGAGGGGGGTGGCCCCTCAATCGCCCACGACACGATCGCAGGGTGCTGATGGGTTATGATGGCAGCCGGAACACTAATGAAGGCCCCTACGTCCGCCATGTTAGTCTTCCTATTAAGCCCTGCCAATGGAAGGGAACGCTGAAAGTACCGTACACTGAAATACGTAATTCAGCGTATTATCCACACAATCCTGTTCAACGAAATGTACAAATTTGTTTTTAAAAGGGAAAGAAAAAACCTTTTCCAATATTTTACATAAAATAGAAAAATAATATACAACAAAAAAAAGTTTACAAAATTCGTATCAGTAACTATCAAAGTATAACGTTTTCTTCATCTCGCATTGCGAAAGCTGTAAAAAAAAAATAACCCGCTAGAATTGTTGTTTTATGGTCACCTGCCCCCCCCCAGAAAAAAAGATAATAAAAAGTACCCTAAAGTGGTACCAATAAAAACTTCAGCTCGTCCCACAAAAAGAAAAGCCCTCACGTCGCTCAGTCAACGGAAAAATAAAGCGTTATGACTTTCAGAATTTAGAGACACAAAATAAATTTGATTTTTGTTATTCTTTGTAAAAGTAGTAAAATACATAAAAAAAACGACATGCACGGTGAATGCGGTAAAAATCAAAAACAATGGAGGAATTTTTTTTTTTTCTGACCCACAATAGTACGTTAAATGGTGCAACTCGTAGCGCAAAAGAATCCTTTATGGAAAATAAAAAAGTTGTGGCTCTTGGAAGGTGGGGAGGAAAAAAAATGTCTGCGGCAGGAAGGGGTTAATCTGGTATGTACAGAAGTGGCGTGTCACTGGGGTCCCGACGTTCCGATCATCTGTATCACATTGGAAGATCCTTTTCCCAATTTCTGCTGCATAGACGATGCCACATGGAGGAATATAGACCCCATGAAAGATGGCGGCCGCCCCCGATCACGTGCTGCTCCCTCTATGGTCTTGTGTATTTTGCTTCTGTAAAAAGAGCAAAGAATCTGGTACTGACCTGTAATTCTACACCCGGAAATAATTGCGTTCACTGTAAATGCCGATCCAAAACACTATATTCTGGTAATCCGCCATAACTGGACCCTGATGGAGCCGGATTATCAGATTGTCTGGATTATCTGACTGTTTTGTACATAGAACGTTGTATCAATCTGTAATAAAAGAAAAGTTTTGTAACTTTCGATTATACTTTGTTCTTCAACATTTTCCAGATCTCTGCTTGCTGTCAGTGAATGGGAACGTTATTTTTTTTTTTTTCTATGCAGAAACACAAAATCCTGTACAAACCTAAAACTTCTCACAGCTGAAGATTTGTAACATTATATCTGGTTTAGATATTCCTCACTAAACTAAAAACCTTCATAAAATTGTCTAGACTGGATACTATTGTAACAAACCCTCACCTGTGAGAAGAATGGGGTCAGGACAGGCATGTTACATACTGGGGATGACTTATTATGGTTTGTACCTTCGTTCTGGTGTTTCGTGCGTCTATTTTCTTGGCGCATATATTGCTGAGATTTATTAATGCGTGCGCTGGAAAAAAACAAAACTTTATTTGTGACCGGTTCGGCGCGTTTGGCCACATATTAAAAATATGGCCGTGGATTTGTCGAGTCATGAAATGCGTTGGATTAAACATTTGCGTGCGACAATTTTATGGCGCAGAATACTGGTTTAAAGTATTCCACCCAATATGTGGTGTAAAGAAGGGAATGGAGTCTAAGATCCGTCTATCAAACCGCGTGCACTTAATTGAAAGTTTTCAGCCTAGCCCCTCTAACTTTGACATTATTCATACATCTGCCCCACTGTTTCCAATCACTAACAGTAAGCAGAGATCTTGAGTGGTGAGGAATTAAGCCGCAAAGTACATTAGAAAGTTGCAGAAGTTTAATGAATGGGTTCCTTGGTGGTTCGGCTTCTGGCCCTGTGATATTGCTCATTATATTGCAGCTCTTTGCTGAAAATCAGATCCGGATTAAAGGAATTTTGATGTATTTTACTTTGAGATTTTATCTATAGTGGAAGTCTCGTGTCTCACGCTGTGTGCGGTGCTGATCCGAGATGTATGTGAATAAACAAATGAAATGTAAGGGGTGATGATTTATTTCCAGACGTGACACAAACTTTACATTAATCATCAATACAGTGATTCCACGGGGGGGGGAGGGGCGGGAAAAATATGGAGACCTGCCGCTTTAAATTATGGTATCTGCACTGAACAATAAAGCTATAAAAGATCACTAGGGAGGATTCTATAGAACCAGTCAGGTGATCACCCTCAGCCAATCGGGCGAGGGGAAAGTGCAGTTTTACAATATACAGGGTGGGCCATTTATATGGATACACCTAAATAAAATGGGAATGGTTGGTGATATTAACTTCCTGTTTGTGGCTCATTAGTATATGGGAGGGGGAAACGTTTCAAGCTGGGTGTTGACCATGGCGGCCATTTTGAAGTCGGCCATTTTGTATCCAACTTTAGTTTTTTCAATGGGAAGAGGGTCATGTGACATCAAACTCATCGAGAATTTCACAAGAAAAACAATGGTGTGCTTGGTTTTAACGTTACTTTATTCTTTCATGAGTTATTTACAAGTTTCTGACCACTTATAAAATGTGTTCAAAGTGCTGCCCATTGTGTTGGATTGTCAATGCCACCCTCTTCTCCCACTCTTCACACACTGATAGCAACACCGCAGAAGAAATGCTAGCACAGGCTTCCAGTATCCGTAGTTTCAGTTGCTGCACATCTCGTATCTTCACAGCATAGACAATTGCCTTCAGATGACCCCAAAGATAAAAGTCTAAGGGGGTCAGATCGGGAGACCTAGGGGGCCATTCAACTGGCCCACGACGACCAATCCACTTTCCAGGAAACTGTTCATCTAGGAATGCGACATGTCAATGGCTGTAAACAAAGAGAAGCTTGTAAATAACTCATGAAAGAATAAAGTAACGTTAAAACCGAGCACACCATTGTTTTTCTTGTGAAATTCTCGATAAGTTTGATGTGTCACATGACCCTCTTCCCATTGAAAAAACTAAAGTTGGATACAAAATGGCCGACTTCAAAATGGCCACCATGGTCAACACCCAGCTTGAAAAGTTTCCCCCCTCCCATATACTAATGTGCCACAAACAGGAAGTTAATATCACCAACCATTCCCATTTTATTTAGGTGTATCCATATAAATGGCCCGCCCTGTAGTTTGTTTTCTTGGGGCCCATCCGACTTGGGTGAGGCTCATTTAATGAGTTTATTGCCCTCTCTCTAGCACCAGTTCTGACATCGGATGTGGAAAGACGCTGCTGTAGGCTGGTTGGGACAGTTGCCGACCAACCATCATTAACTTTAAGGGTATGTTCACACGGCCTGTTTACGGACGTAAATCGGGCGTTTTTGCCCCGAATTACGCCCGAAAATAGCGCCTCAATAGCGCTGACAAACATCTGCCCATTGAAAGCAATGGGCAGACGTTTGTCTGTTCACACGAGGCGTATATTTACGCGCCGCTGTCAAATGACGGCGCGTAAATAGACGCCTGCGTAGAAGAAGTGACCTGTCACTTCTTTGGCCGTAATTGGAGCCGCTATTCATTGACTCCAATGAATAGCAGCGCTAATTACGGCTGTAATTGACGCGGCGTTCAAGCGCCTGCACATGCCGTTACGGCTGAAATTACGGGGATGTTTTCAGGCTGAAACATCCCCGTAATTTCAGCCGTTACGGACCCCCGCCGTGTGAACATACCCTGATAGAACGTGTGCACGATACCGCCTGGGTGTTAGACGGTTCCCTCGGCAACTGTCCCGACCGGTGTGCAGCAGCGTCTTTCCACAGCCGATGTCCTTTTTAACACTTGTATATAATCTATTTACAGTTACTATGTACATCCATTACTGATCCTGAGTTACATCCTGTATTATACTTCAGAGCTGCACTCACTATTCTGCTGGAGGAGTCACTGTGTGCATACATTACATTACTTATCCTGTACTGATCCTGAGTTACATCCTGTATTATACTCCAGAGCTGCACTCGCTATTCTGCTGGTGGAGTCACTGTGTACATACATTACATTACTTATCCTGTACTGATCCTGAGTTACATCCTGTATTATACTTCAGAGCTGCACTCACTATTCTGCTGGTGGAGTCACTGTGTACATACATTATATTACTTATCCTGTACTGATCCTGAGTTACATCCTGTATTATACTCCAGAGCTGCACGCACTATTCTGCTGGTGGAGTCACTGTGTACATACATTACTTATCCTGTACTGATCCTGAGTTACATCCTGTATTATACTCCAGAGCTGCACTCACTATTCTGCTGGTGGAGTCACTGTGTACATACATTACTTATCCTGTACTGATCCTGAGTTATATCCTGTATTATACTCCAGAGCTGCACTCACTATTCTGCTGGTTTAGTCACTGTGTACATACATTACATTACTTATCCTGTACTGATCCTGAGTTACATCCTATATTATACTCCAGAGCTGCACTCACTATTCTGCTGGTGGAGTCACTGTGTACATACATTACTTATCCTGTACTGATCCTGAGTTACATCCTGTATTATACTCCAGAGCTGCACTCACTATTCTGCTGGTGGAGTCACTGTGTACATACATTACATTACTTATCCTGTGCTGATCCTGAGTTACATCCTATATTATACTCCAGAGCTGCACTCACTATTCTGCTGGAGGAGTCACTGTGTACATACATTACTTATCCTGTACTGATCCTGAGTTACATCCTGTATTATAGTCCAGAGCTGCACTCACTATTCTGCTGGTGGAGTCACTGTGTACATACATTACATTACTTATCCTGTACTGATCCTGAGTTACGTCCTGTATTATACTCCAGAGCTGCACTCACTATTATGCTGGAGGAGTCACTGTGTACATACATTACATTACTTATCCTGTACTGATCCTGAGTTACATCCTGTATTATACTCCAGAGCTGTACTCACTATTCTGCTGGTGGAGTCACTGTGTACATACATTACATTACTTATCCTGTACTGATCCTGAGTTACATCCTGTATTATACTCCAGAGCTGCACTCACTATTATGCTGGAGGAGTCACTATGTACATACATTACATTACTTATCCTGTACTGATCCTGAGTTACATCCTGTATTATACTCCAGAGCTGTACTCACTATTCTGCTGGTGGAGTCACTGTGTACATACATTACATTACTTATCCTGTACTGATCCTGAGTTACATCCTGTATTATACTCCAGAGCTGCACTCACTATTATGCTGGAGGAGTCACTATGTACATACATTACATTACTTATCCTGTACTGATCCTGAGTTACATCCTGTATTATACTCCAGAGCTGTACTCACTATTCTGCTGGTGGAGTCACTGTGTACATACATTACATATCCTGTACTGATCCTGTATTATACTCCAGAGCTGCACTCACTATTCTGCTGGTGGAGTCACTGTGTACATACATTACATTACTTATCCTGTACTGATCCTGAGTTACATCCTGTATTATACTCCAGAGCTGCACTCACTATTCTGCTGGTGGAGTCACTGTGTACATACATTACATTACTTATCCTGTACTGATCCTGAGTTACATCCTGTATTATACTCCAGAGCTGCACTCACTATTCTGCTGGTGCAGTCACTGTGTACATACATTACATTACTTATCCTGTACTGATCCTGAGTTACATCCTGTATTATACTCCAGAGCTGCACTCACTATTCTGCTGGTGGAGTCACTGTGTGTTCATACATTACATCACTTATCCTGTACTGATCCTGAGTTACATCCCGTATTATACTCTAGAGCTGCACTCACTATTCTGCTGGTGGAGTCACTGTGTACATACATTACATTACTTATCCTGTACTGATCCTGAGTTATATCCTGTATTATACTCCAGAGCTGCACTCACTATTCTGCTGGTGGGGTCACTGTGTACATACATTACATTACTTATCCTGTACTTATCCTGAGTTATATCCTGTATTATACTCCAGAGCTGCACTCACTATTCTGCTGGTGGAGTCACTGTGTACATACATTACATTACTTATCCTGTACTGATCCTGAGTTACATCCTGTATAATACTCCAGAGCTGCACTCACTATTCTGCTGGTGGAGTCACTGTGTACATACATTACATTACTTATCCTGTACTGATCCTGAGTTACATCCTGTATTATACTCCAGAGCTGCACTCACTATTCTGCTGGTGGAGTCACTGTGTACACATTACATTTAGACACTGCATGTACCAGCCTTGCTGTTTTCACGCTATACCTAATCTGTAGTGGTTTTGCCTGGAGTGTCACGCGTGCCGCCTGCCCACATAAATATTGGACCGTGGCCCCTGTATTTGATATCTTAGGGGTCAGCAGCTTGATGGACGGGTAAGCTATTATGGTACCACAGCTCTCAAGTATGAAAGATCGTGTGGTGTGACGTTCGGTTCTGCAGTAGATCTTGGTCAGATGTAGAGAAGAGATCGGCCCCCGCTGAGTGCAAAATGTAATAGCGGGCAGGGATTTGGGGGTCTTGGTGGCACTTGAGGCTGGCTCATGCTCCTAAGGAAGCTTTTTCCTCGAAATGTTGGGGCTAATAAAATCTTGACCACACCACTTAAAATTTTGCCTACATAATGGTTTCCCTTCTTTTCGTTTAAAGGTGGCGCTGTTCATATGTTAAAAAAAATTCATTCAATATATTTTTTTAAAATATATTTTTAATCAGGAGGACAACTGTGAGGGAACTGGTGCAACGTACAGCGGTTGGACAATATTTATGAATAGTGGTGGAGGCAGGCGCGAGTCATGTGAGAATTGCGCAACTTTTCCCTTTTATTGACTTATATTGCAAAACAAAGTCACATAATAATCTGCCTCTGTGCGAAAGTTAGTCTAGTGCTAAGACAAATGGGGAGGATGAGGCCAAACAAAAATGTCAAGAATTAATTCAAAATTTGGACTTTGCAGCCATCTCTAGATGGATTGTGTAATGCAGTTCTGACTATGACCACTAGATGGCAAAATTAGGCGAGAGCTGAAAAGCCAGAACCTTGTTCCTATGGAGACGGCTCTAGTTGCCAAGGAACGGACACAGCCGGTGTACAGGAGGCCCGCACTCTACCGCCAGCTCGCTGTAACAAGAGAGAAGCTACAACAGACCGGTACACGAGGGGGGACAGGGTGTTATACAGGGGCGCTAAGACTGATGCTAAAATACACCAGATTGTATTACCTAAAACAGAGGGAAATCTTAGTCAATCTGCTGTCAGGGAGACAAGTGTTTTCTCTCAAGCAACCTCCGGTTATGTATGTCCGTTACGTGGCCGCCATTTTCTTGAAGACCGTTTTGTTAATGGGGGGGGGGTTGTAGAAATGTCACCTGGAAAATGGCTCGTCATCAGGCCATATGTTCTAATGATAAAGCCAGTGATCTGCAGGCTGGAGCTTCATGTTGGATTATTTTATAATTGTCAGCGGTGTTGTATTTAGGAATAGACAAACAATTTTTAAGAAGTTTGGTCTGATGGTGGGGGAAGGGGATTGTTACAAATTTAACTTTGGGGCCCCGGAAGTTCCAGTAACTTTTTTGTGTAAACTGCTTCACGTTTCAGAACCACTAAAGCGAGAAATATATTAAAAGTAACTTGGCAAAAAGACGCGCACCGTGGCAATGATGGGGCCACATGGATCAATGTGGTTATTATAGGGCATTGTGGTTATGATGGGGGCACTGTGGCTAGTATAGGGGCAACTGTAGATGTCTAGGGGGCACTGTGGCAATCATGTGGGGGTCGTGAGTATATTTTAAGGTGCGGCTTATTTATAAGGAATTGGCCACAGACGCTGTACCTACCCACTGACGTTTGAGTTGATTGACTTATCAGTAGAACTGTCGTACTTGTCACGCCCGCCAAGCCGCGGCCGTACAGGAAACAAGGTATCGGAGTGGGTTGTCAGAGTTGTCAGCGCTCCTCCTACATGATTTTCTCCTCTCGTAGACATCCTGCTTGTCAGGCTGCAGGTTCTTGTAGAGCTGCGTAACTTGTGCCATTATTTTACAGGTATCAAACAAGATGGCATCCGGCGGCGTAACAAAAGTAGAGATTTCTGAACCTCCCGAGCAGCTGAGTGCGAGTGCAGAGGCCCTGGAGTTCATGTCCAGCGTGGGTGAGTAGCCTCTAGTGGTCCGCAGCCTGTGGCCCTCCAGCTGTTATGAAACTACAACTCTCAACATGCTATAATATATAATGGTTGTATTCCCCAGGACTGGAGGAGCTGCGTCTTTGCTTGTTCTCGGAGTCTTTAGAGTCCATCTCGGAGTCCGGTGCTGAGGTCGGCTCTTTTACGGTCAATGTCCAATCCACTTACTATGAGGCGGTCGGACGGTCGGACGAGAAATGTTTCCTTGTTGACGTCAGCAGTCGGAGCGCAGTGGATGATGTTCCCTGTGGAAGCTCAATAAATGGTCCGTGCCGACTACTCGTATACATGTATAATAGACACGTATATAATATCGTATATATTTGCATAGATTACTTCTTCCCATAGACTGATGACTTTGTCTTTTTTGCAGCTTATATTTCTTTACAGCTGGAAACACTGGAGCAGAACCACCACGAGTTTGTAAAGGTAACGCGCCATCAGTGTGTCGTTATTCATTATAATATAATATTTAATAGGCTCTGTTCACACTTGCAGAAGTTTTTTCGTGTCGTTGCTTTTTGATGGTCAGGAAAGGGCAGTATATTCTATCCAATCAAAAGAAAGGCAGAACATTAGTCAGTGGGAAACTAAAAAAATGGATTATGACACATCATGGATCCTGTAAAAATGGAAACCATCAGTATGAACATTTTTTAAAGAAAGGTCCACCTTAACCTATATGGCTCTATTTATACTGATGACTTCCATTTTTACTGGATCTTTGACAAATTTATTACGCTGCGTTATGTGATCTTGTAAAAATGGAAACCATCAGTATGAACAGAGCCATAAAGGGTAGGTCAGCCGTTGTATTTTTTTTTGTATTGCTCCAATGCATCTAAAATGAAGTAACTTTGCAAATAGTCTTAAAAAAATCCTACACGTGAACGTAGCCCCGACTCAGATCTACTAGTTCAGCCTTATACCCATGGGTACATTAGACAGCGCTCCAAGTAAAACCAGAAGAAGCAGAGCACCACAGCCATCATGGGGGTCTCCGCACCTGGCCCCCCACTAATCACAACTTCTTGTTACATGTCGGCCTCGACCTTGATTATCACATACTAGTTGTATATATTGGCCAGTGGTCTATGATTCATACGATCACCCGCATAGTGCGACCTGTGCAGAAATCCTGCTGGACAGAACATCGATGCCATTACATGACTCATTAGGATTTGTCACTTGTTTTTCAGCTGAAAGGACATTCACTGGATAAGAAAACTCACATGAGGAGACGAGACGACCAAATGGTGATCAGCAGAGTCATTACAGAGGGTCAGGTGAGTGCGGGGGAGCGATGGCCGACACTATGTGCCACCCCTGGGGTGCCGGAGTCCTTATAGACCAGGAGGCCAGATGATCTGCAAGGTCGGTGCTAAACGGGTTGTCCGCATCCCACAGCCCTTTGTTAAATCCCCATTAAGGCTCATTCAGACGAGCGTGATTGTCGGCCGTGTTCTGTGCGTTGAAACCACACACAGCGCACGGACCCATTCATTTCAATGGGACTAGTCAGACATGCGTGTGTGTTCACGCAGCGAGTGTCCGTTGCGTGAAACTCACTTCATGTCCTATATTGGTGAGTTTTTGCGCACATGGTCACCCATTGAAGTCTATGCTGCGGGAAAACCATGGACAGCACACGGATGTGCTGTCCGTTCCAGAGCGCTGTCAGTTACTAAGAAATGCAGAGAAATTAAAAAAATAAAAAAAAGTGCTTGCACAGACGTGAAAAACGCATTCCACATGCAAAGCACTGATGTCAATACGCAACGCACACGAAATGTAGTCAAAACGCTGCGTTTTTTACGCACGCATATCGGACACGCTCATCTGAATGTGGCTTTCCGGTCTCCCTGTTACCACATCTAGTTCTATATTTGAGGGTTTGGGTTATTTTGAATTTAGAGTAAATCCCAAATCTTTGGCAATCACAATTCTGTAGTAAGAAGTTACAGATTGAGGCCTTATTTACACCAACGTGTGAGTTTTGCGCGCGTTGCAGTTCCGTGTGTCATCAGTGTTTCGTGCAGGTCTGCGTTATTTTTGACATCCTTATGTCACGTGTTTTTGACGTATATGAAATGAAGGAGGTGGTTTCCTTTTTCTCATCATTTCTTGAGCAACTGTTGCGCGAATCACGCACCGCACACGGAAGTGCGTCCGTGTTCTGTCCGTGATTTTCACTCACCCATTGACTTCAATGGGCGCGTGATGCGCTAAAAACGCTCAAGTATAGGACATGTCGTGAGTTTTACACAGCAGACACACGCTGCGTGAAAAACACGGAATGTCTGAATGGCCCAATTGACTTACATAGGTCCGTGCGACGTGCGTGATTTTCACGCGCAAATCACGGACGTGAAATACACTCATGTAAATGAGGCCTGATTCCAAAATCCAAAAGTGACAAAGAAAGAAAAGTAACTTCTGCTTCAACAAGTTGCAAAAGTCACAAGTTCAGACACGTCAGGAGTGACCACAGCACAATAATCACAAGGCAGGAAGGAAAATCCTAAACCACCATTTATTATATTCTATTATCTATTATTATTTATTATATTCATTCTATAGAGTGCAGTAAAAGTTCAGTCCGATGTCGTTTCGCCTCTTTTTCACAGCACTAAGTTTTTTTTCCTTTCACACGGCCCTGGATTAAGCTGTGAGAATCTCTGGGTTGGGAAACTGTTGCAGTGGTAAATACGCAGCTGCATAGTAAAATTCTGATAATTCACATATTTTGTGTACAGAATGTTGTTGGCTGATGCTTCTTATTTTCTATACCTGCTTTCGGACATGCTGCTTGTGGAGTTTCAGGTTCAGAGCTCAGTGGGTGATTCCTGCTTGTGGAGCTGCATGTTCAGAGCTCAGTGGGTGATTTCTGCTTGTGGAGCTGCATGTTCAGAGCTCAGTGGGTGATTCCTGCTTGCGGAGCTGCAGGTTCAGAGCTCAGTGGGTGATTCCTGCTTGTGGAGCTGCAGGTTCAGAGATTAGTTGGTGATCCCTGTGAAGCTGTTTTCTCTCCCCCCTGCCTTCTCTCAATGTACTAGCTGTGTACCTGTGACTACTCCCTAAACCTTTCACACATTGCCATGGCTGTACACGCCGGGCTTTGAGGGAGAAAATGCATCTCAAAAGCCTCCATAAAGTATTTGAAATACAGTGACCTGCACTGACCACAGATGTCTCAGAAAGAGGTTAGTAAGAAGTGGGGGAATTACACATGAATTCAGGAACTGGCTAAACGGAGGCTTGTAATTGGTAACCATAAAGACACATTGGTTTGCATAGGAGCTGTATACACCAAACAGTAAGAGATGTTAAACCAGGACATTGGAGCAAAAATGTGCATACCCTTTAGGGGTACACATCTCCGTAGTGGTTTCTGATAAAAATCTAAACTGATGCAGTGCTGGATCCATCGCATGATGGACACCAGCGGCGCTGAATGAACCCCATTGATTTATAACGGGGTCCATTGGGTCCCACCATGGTGTCTGCGCCTGCTATTTATTCGGTCAAATATTTGTAGCGTCCCTGCTCTGCCGGGTGAGATCGATATTCGTATCGATCTCACATGTTTAACCCCTCAGATGCGGTGCGCAATAGCGTGCACCGCATCTGAGTGGTTTTGGAGAGAGGGAGGGAGCTCCCTCTCTCTCCCACCGACACCCGGCGAAACGATCGCCGAATGTCTGTCTCCCATGGCAGCCGGGGGTCTAATAAAGGCCCCCAGGTCTGCCTGTAATGAATGCCTGCTAGATCATGCCGGAGGCATGACCTAGCAGATGCCTGTCCGTTTTAAACGGACAGGCAGTAATACACTGCAATACAGAAGTATTGCAGTGTATTATAATAGCGATCGGAGAATCGCATATTAAAGTCCCCTAGTGGGACTAGTAAAAAAGTAAAAAAAAAAATTAAGAAAGTTAATTAACCCCTTCCCGCTCCTTGACGTACTATTACGTCATGGCAGCTGTATCGTTCGCGCTCCATGCCGTAATAGTACGTCACGGGAGTAACGGCCGTTTCGGCCGTCCTCCCGACACATACAGGAGCTGTGACTCTGCTGTCTTGTTCAGCAGCTGTCACAGCTCCTACAGCGGGGACCGATCGCTGTGTCCCCGCTGATTAACCCCTTAAAAGCCGCGTTCTATAGAGATCGCGGCTTTTTAGGGGTTAAGCTGCCATCGCCGGCCTGCTACGCGATAGCGGCTGGCGATGGTTACTATGGCAACCGGACACCAAACAATGGCGTCCGGCTATGCCATAGACGGAAGCCTAGTGGGTCCTGACAACGTCAGGACCCACTATGCTTGCTGTCAGTGAGTAGCTGACAGCTCTAATACACTGCACTACGCATGTAGTGCAGTGTATTAGAATAGCGATCAGAGCCTCCTGCCCTCATGTCCCCTAGTGGGACAAAGTAATAAAGTAAAAAAAAAGTTAAAAAAAGATGTGTAAAAATAAGAAAATAAAAGATTTAAAAGTAATAAAAGTAAAAGTCCCACTTTTTCCCTTATCAGTCCTTTATTATTAATAAAAATATATAAACAAACAAATTAACTATACATAATTGGTATCGCCGCGTCCGTAACGGCCTGAACTACAAAATTATTCCGTTATTTATCCCGCACGGTGAACGCCGTAAAATAAAATAATAATAAACCGAACCACAATCACAATTCTTTGGTCACTTCACCTCCCAAAAAATGGAATAAAAAGAGATCAAAAAGTCGCATGTACCTAAAAATGGTACTGATCGAAACTACAGTTCGTTACGCAAAAAAAAAGTCCATGCACGGCTTTATTGATGGAAAAATAAAAACGTTCTGGCTCTTAGAATAAGGAACACAAAAAGTGAGTGATTGTTTACAAAACGTATTTTATTGTGCAAACGCCATAAGACATAAAAAAAAACTATAAACATCTGGTATCGCCATAATCGTATCACCCCGCAGAATAAAGTGAATGTGTCATTTATAGCGCACGGTGAACGCTGTAAAAAAAAAAAGAAAAAAAAACAATCGTACAATTGCTGTTTTTTAGTCACCACGCCACCTAAAAATAGAATAAAAACTGATCAAAAAGCCGCATGCACCCCAAGAAAACTACAATGGATTCCTCAAGGGGTCTAGTTTCCAAATTGGGGTCACTTTTGGGGGGTTCCCAATGTTTTGGCACCACAAGACCTCTTCAATCCGGACATGGTGCCTAATAAAAAAGAGGCTTCAAAATCCGCTAGGTGCTCCTTTGCTTCGGAGGCCGGCGCTTCAGTCCATTACCGCACGAGGGCCACATGTGGGATATTTCTCAAAATTGCAGAATCTGGGCAATAAATATTAAGTTGCGTTTCTCTGATAAATCCTTTTGTGTTATAAAAAAAATGGTATAAAGAGGATTTTCTGACAAAAAAAAAATGTAAATTTCACCTCTACTTTGCTCTAAATTTTTGTGAAACACCTAAAGGGTTCATAAACTTTCTAAATGCTGTTGTGAATACTTTGAGGGGTCTAGTTTCTAAAATGGGGTATTTGATAGGGGTTTCTAATATATGGGCCCCTCAAAGCAACTTCAGACCTGAACTGGAACCTAAAAAAATAAATAAATGAGGCAATACTTCGCTTCTTACATTATACTGATAATGAGCCGTGCCCACCCCGAGATGACCCCAGTTTTGACCGTTTGGATAAACGGAGACCCCTATTAGACCGTTCCAGTGCCCGGTTTTCCCAAGCATACACCCCTGAGAAGTGTATTTCTATTGATGAGTCCCTGGTACATTTTAAAGGGAGGGTTCAATTCCGCGAGTACCTGCCGGGTAAGAGGGCAAGGTATGGCGTGAAGATGTATAAGCTGCGAGAGTGCATCAGGGTATACCTACAGGTTTAGGATATATGAAGGAAAGGCCACCCCCAAAGCAGACTGCATCCTGGACTACAATAGGTACATGGGAGGGATGGACTTGTAAGATCAAGCCCTGAAGCCCTACAGCGCCATGCGGTGTGGTATAAGAAGCTGGCCGGGCACATCATACAGATGGCTTTGTACAATGCGTACGTGCTACGTCGATGTGCAGGCCAGAGGGGAACTTTCCTGGAATTTCAAGAGGTGATTATCAAGAACCTAATCTTTAGGGACCAAGAAGGGGGGGCACCCAGTACTTCTGGAAGCGAGCCCACACGCATCGTACCAGGGCGGCAACACTTTCCAGGGGAAGTTCCCCAAACTGGCAAGAAGGGAAAAAGTCAAAAGAGGTGCAAAGTCTGCTATAAGAGGGGGATAAGGGAGGACACAATATATCAATGTGACACGTGTCCCGAATAACCAGAGCTCTGTATGAAAGTGTTTTAAAATTTATCATACATCCCTTGGTTTATAATTTACCCCAATTTTACTTACCCTGATGCACTCCCCACAGCTTATCCCCCCTCGTCTTTCCCCTCTGGGCCCTGCTGTGTGTCCAGGCAGCTGATAACAGCCACATGTACGGTATTGCCATACCCGGGAGAACCCACATTACAGTTTATGGGTTGTATGTCTCCGGTCAAAATGCTCACTACACCTCTAGATGAATGCCTTAAGGGTGTAGTTTTTAAAACGGGGTCACTTCTTGTGGGGTTCAACTGTACTGGTACCTCAGGTGCTTCTGCATACATGACTTCGCACTAGAAAATCCCCAGTAGGCCAAATGGTGGTCCTTTCCTTCTGAGCCCTCCCATGGGCCCAAACGGCAGTTTATCACAACAAATGGGGTATTGCGGCACTCAGAACAAATTGCGCAACAGAATGGGGTATTTTGTTTCTTGTGAAAATAAGAAATTTTCAGCCAAAACTACATATTATTTGAAAAAAATAATTTTGTTTTCATTCCCAGCCCAATTCAAATAAGTTCTGTGAAAAAACTATGGGGTCAAAATGGTCACAACACCCATAAATGAATTCCTTGAGGGCTGTAGTTTCCAAAATGGGGTCATTTGTGGTTGGTTTCTATTGCTTTGATACCTCTGAGGCTCTGCAAATGCGACATGGCACCCGAAAACCAATCCAGCAAAATCTGTACTCCAAAGAACACACAGCGCTCCTTTCCTTCTGAGCCCTCCCATGGGCCCAAACGGCAGTTTATCACCACAAATGGGGTATTGCCGCACTCAGGACAAATTGGGCAACAAAATGGAGTATTTTATTTCTTGTGAAAATAAGAATTTTTGAGCTAAAATGACATATTATTGGAAAAAATATATATTTTTTTAATTCCCAGCCTAATTCAAATAAGTTCTGTGAAGAAACTATGGAGTCTAAATGGTCACATTACCCATAAATGAATTCCTTGAGGGGTGTAGTTTCCAAAATGGGGTCACTTCTGGTGGGTTTCCATTGCTTTGATACCTCTGGGGCTCTGCAAATGCGACATGGCACCCGAAAACCAAACCAGCAAAATTTGCACTCCAAAGAACACACAGCGCTCCTTCCCTTCTGAGGCCTCCCATGGGCCCAAACGTCAGTTTATTGCCACAAATGGGGTATTGATGCACTCAGGAGAAATTGGGCAACAAAATTGAGTATTTTGTTCCCTGTGAAAATATGAAATTTTGGTAAAAAATTACATCTTATTGGAAAAAATGTCATTTTTTTAATGTCACAGCCCAATTGAAATAGGTGCTGTGAAAAAACAGTGTGGTCAAAATGCTAACAACAACCATAAATGAATTCCTTGAGGGGTGTAGTTTCCAAAATGGGGTCACTTTTGGTGGGTTTCCATTGCTTTGATACCTCTGAGGCTCTGCAAATGCGACATGGCACCCGAAAACCAATCCAGCAAAATCTGGACTCCAACAAACATATAGCGCTCCTTTCCTTCTGAGCCCTCCCATGGGCCCAAACGGCAGTTTATCACCACAAATGGGGTATTGCCACACTAAGGACAAATTGGGCAACAAAATGGGGTATTTTGTTCCCTGTGAAAATAATAAATTTTGATCACAAATTACATTTTATTGGAAAAAATGACATTTTTTTCATTTCAGAGCCCAATTCAAATACGTGCTGTGAAAAAACTGTGCGGTCAAAATGGTAACAACAACCCTAAATGAATTCCTTGAGGGGTGTAGTTTCCAAAATGGGGTCACTATTGGGGGATTCCTACTGTTTTGACACCTCAACACCTCTTCAAACCTGGCATGCTGCCTAAAATATATTCTAATAAAAAAGAGGACTCAAAATGCACTAGGTGCTTCTTTGCTTCTAGGGCTTGTCTTTTAGTCCATGAGCGCACTAGAGACACATGTGGGACATTTCTAAAAACTGCAGAATCTGGACAATACATATTTAGTAGTATTTCTCGGGTAAAACCTTCTGTGTTACAGAAAAAAAAATGAATAAAATTGAAATTCAGCAAGAAAAATGAAATTTGCAAATTTCACCTCCACTTTGCTTTAATTCTTGTGAAATGCCTGAAGGGTTAAAAAACTTTATAATTGCTGTTTTGAATACTTTGAGGGGTCTAGTTTTTAAAATGGGGTGTTTTATCAGGGTTTCTAATACATAGGCCCCTCAAAGCCACTTCAGAACTCAAGAGGTACCTTAAAAAAAAGGCTTTTGAAATTTTCTTAAAAATATGAGAAATTGCTGTTTATGTTCTAAGCCTTGTAACGTCCAAGAAAAATAAAAGAATGTTCAAAAAATGATGCCAATTTAAAGTAGACATATGGGAAATGTGAACTAGTAACTATTGTGGGTGGTATAACCGTCTGTTTTACAAGCAGATGCATTTAAATTCTGAAAAATGCTATTTTTTCTAAATTTTCTCTACATTTTGCAATTTTTCACCAATAAACACTGAATATATCGACCAAATTTTACCACGAACATGAAGCCCAATGTGTCACGAGAAAACAATCTCAGAATCGCTTGGGTAGGTTTAAGCATTCCGACGTTATTACCACATAAAGTGAAATATGTCAGATTTGAAAAATGGGCTCTGAGCCTTAAGGCCCAAACTAGGCTGCGTCCTTAAGGGGTTAAAAAAAAATATGTGAAAAAAAATTAAAAACCCAGCTTTTCCCCTTACAAACTGCTTTACTATTAAAAAACCAAAATAAATTTAACTTACGCATATTTGGTATCGCCGCGTCCGTAACGACCCCGACTATAAATCTATTACATTATTTAATCCGCACGGTGAACGCCGTAAAAAAAAAAAAAAAAAAAAACTATGGAAAAATTGCTGTTTTCTGTGAATACTGACTTTAAAAATTTTTTATAAGGAGTGATCAAAAAGTCGCATCTACTCCAAAATGGTACCAATAAAAACGACAAGTCTTCCCGCAAAAAAAAAGACCTCATACAACCGCATCGGCGGAAAAATAAAAACGTTACGGCTCTTCAAATATGGAGACTCAAAAACAAATAATTTTGAAAAAAATGCGTTTTTACTGTGTAAAAGTAGTAAAACATACAAAAAACTATACAAATTTGGTATCGTTGCAATCGTAACAACCCGCTGAATAAAGTTATTGTGTTATTTATATCACACGGTAAACGGCGTAGATTTAAGACGCGAAAAAGCGTGGCGAAATTTCAGGGTTTTTTCTATTCCCCCCCCCAAAAAAAAGTTAATAAAAGTTCATCAATAAATAAAATGTCCCCCAAAATGGTGCTATTAAAAAGTACAACTTGTCCCGCAAAAAACAAGACCTTATACAGCTATGTCGACGCAAAAATAAAAAGGTTATAGCTCTTGGAATGCGACGATGGAAAAACGTAAAAAATAGCTTGGTCATTAAGGGGTTAAATAAACATATATATATGCACACACATAAAAATACAAACACGTACATGCAAATATACAGTATGCACATGAATCCTCCGTATATAGTCCTCTATACTCTCCTCTGATGAATCATACTATATATATATATAAAATCATCCGTAAACCTCATGCCAGGATCTGCACTACTGCTGTTGGCCGCGGACCTTGCCTAGAAATGTTGAGAATGGATGGAGTTCTTGTGTGAACTTGGTTCTTTAGTACAAGCCTCTCTTATATGGGGGCTGTGACATCACTAGTTCAAGTCTTTTACCCCTCTGATGTCATAAACATTGCAGTCACTATGATGTTTGGCAGCGGCTGTGTATTAGATGCATTGGGGGCTTACACTGTGCAGTCCTATAGAATGTGGCAAATAACGCCACTGCTGCCTACCCAGAAGTCCTTGTCAAGGCCCAGCCCTTAATATTCTGTATCTAGAAATTAGCGTAAGAGTTGCTCAAAATAATCAGATACATTTTCCACTTCCCTCCATAGCAAGTCCACCAGGAAACGAAATCCTATGACTTCAGCTCGCTGACTGGGTTCATTTCGGAGGCCTCAAACCTGCTGATCATGCGGCTCCTCGCACGGAGGAAGACCCCACAAAACTTGGATTTTCTGACCTTCGATGCAGAAGGGAACTTGTGTATCTCATCCTATGTAAGTTGTGTCTGACATAGGACGTCACAAGCTCATAGACAATGCTGCTGAAATGTTTTTCGCAGCATTTTTGTTTTTGTTTTTTTTAGAACGTTGCAGCCGGATGATACTGTAAACCCCTTTCCGCAAATGGACGTAAATCTACGTCCATTTTAGCGGTATATTGATGCAAACGGGCATACAGACACATATTGTACAAAAGCGGTCAAGCCTAAAAAAATATATATATATAAATTTATATTTATTTGGTAATGCCGTAATCGTACAGACCCGTAGAATATTGGTTAGAAATGTAACAAAATAATAAAAGTGGCACCAAAAACTTTTGAAACTCATGAAGTTTTTTTTTTAAAGTGTTTGAAAACGCTGCAAAAATATTGTGTGTGGAGGCCTGACCGTGTAGGTGGGTTGTGTGTGTTGCAGCGAGATCTCGGCTCCCGTCCTCAGCTCATCGGAAAAGACACGGCAGAGGTTTATGGCATAGAGCGGGCGATTCACTCAGACGATGTCCCGATTACCTGGCAGTGCTACTTCCTACCGGACGGGTAACACATACAACATCATTTTGTATTATTATCACGTTTGCAAGGCTGTAGGTACAATAAAAAAAAAAATTTTGTTTGTATCTATTTTTATAAAAATGTTTCAGATTTGCCAAAATTATGAAACCCGCATCAGAAACCGCTTAAAAAAATGACAACCTTAGTATGGTTTCACACACTGCGTTATTTTGAAAAAAAAACAGCAACTCTTTATAGACTTGGAGATCCATGCCATGTCTAAAGTATATATAGAGCGTCTCTAGTACTAGTGCACTGATCCTATATACGAGGGTTCCCCAACCAGCGGCTCAGGAGTCTTATGTGGTTCTCCGACCCCCGGCATTACTGAAACTCGTCCCTATGATCAAAGCCAAAGGACTGTCCGTTAAAGGGTTTGCCCAGTATAGATGACCCCTGTCCATATTAGTAAGAGTCAGATCACTCGGTCATACTGTCATTCATACAGTTCTCTTGCTTACATTTAATTACTACAGACATTTGACCAGCCGCGTCCAGGTCGGATCTCCGGTTACCATGAGAATCGCGCAGATGCCGATACTCTCTGAGCCAGGTAAAGTTAATCTTCAGCAAAATATCTGAATTATTTATTCAATACAATTATTTTATCCGGCATCTGTGGGACCTGGTAGGTGCCGTATTATAAAATTATCTGTATTGTGGATTTGTAATTGAAAAGCCTAATAAACTCACAGAAAATGTGAACACAAAACCTGCTGCTATCATTACATCGTATATCCACCTATATCGATTACATTTTATAAATAGAAATTATCTACAAAAAGTAAATTACATTATTTATCGACTGATCTGGAGTTACACATCCTGTATCATACTCCAGAGCTTCACTCACTATTCTGCTGGTGGGGTCACTGTGTACATATATTAGATTACTTATCCTGTACTGATCCTGAGTTACATCCTGTATTATACTCCAGAGCTTCACTCACTATTCTGCTGGTGGGGTCACTGTGTACATATATTAGATTACTTATCCTGTACTGATCCTGAGTTACATTCTGTATTATACTCCAAAGCTGCACTCACTATTCTGCTGGTGGAGTCACTGTGTGCATACATTACATTACTTATCCTGTACTGATCCTGAGTTACATCCTGTATTATACTCCAGAGCTGCACTCACTATTCTGCTGGTGGAGTCACTGTGTACATACATTACATTGCTTATCCTGTACTGATCCTGAGTTACATCCTGTATTATACTCCAGAGCTGCACTCACTATTCTGCTGGTGGAGTCACTATGTACATACATTACATTACTTATCCTGTACTGATCCCGAGTTACATCCTGTATTATACTCCAGAGCTGCACTCACTATTCTGCTGGTGGAGTCACTGTGTACATACATTACATTACTTATCCTGTACTGATCCTGAGTTACATCCTGTATTATACTCCAGAGCTGCACTCACTATTCTGCTGGTGGAGTCACTGTGTGCATACATTACATTACTTATCCTGTACTGATCCTGAGTTACATCCTGTATTATACTCCAGAGCTGCACTCACTATTCTGCTGGTGGGGTCACTGTGTGCATACATTACATTACTTATCCTGAGTTACATCCTGTATTATACTCCAGAGCTGCACTCACTATTCTGCTGGTGGAGTCACTGTGTACATACATTACATTACTTATCCTGTGCTGATCCTGAGTTACTGCCTGTATTATACTCCAGAGCTGCACTCACTATTCTGCTGGTCGAGTCACTGTGTACATACATTACATTACTTATCCTGTACTGATCCTGAGTTACATGCTGTATTATACTCCAGAGCTGCACTCACTATTCTGCTGGTGGGGTCACTGTGTGCATACATTACATTACTTATCCTGAGTTACATCCTGTATTATACTCCAGAGCTGTACTCACTATTCTGCTGGTGGAGTCACTGTGTACATACATTACATTACTTATCCTGTACTGATCCTGAGTTACATCCTGTATTATTCAGGTATGTACACAATGACTCCACCAGCAGGATAGTCGCCGCTGCTCATCCAGTCTCTGTACAGTGTATGCGGCTCCTCGGTTATATATAGTGAGCAGTGTGACCGGTTGCCACTTCCTTTTTTGTTAATCTCTGTTCTGCAATTGATACATTTACATAAAAGCAAATATCACATTGTCATATGACAGCGACAAAACCATGTAAACATTGCACATTTAAACCTAGTCTCATCCGCCATCGCTAAGTTTGCTCATGGGATGTGGTTTTGCTGATTCCAGCTTTAATACTTTATAAAGATTAGATTTTTTTTTATAACTTCATAAAGTACAGTGAGAGTAATACAATCTTTCCATTAGGGAGAGCAGCTTTTATTTTTTACTTGTTAGAAAGGTCCCTTGACAATAAGCTGATCACAAAGTTCCCCTCTGCTGGGACCCTCAGCGATCAGCTGTGATCTGTGGGGAAACCTGGCAGTAAGTGATCAATTTCCCTGCAGCGCCACCACAGGAGAAATTGTGTGTGTCTGTGTGTCTGTCTCTGTCTGTCTCTGTCTGTCTCTGTCTGTCTCTGTCTGTCTCTGTCTGTCTCTGTCTCTGTCTGTCTCTGTCTGTCTCTGTCTGTCTCTGTCTGTCTCTGTCTGTCTCTGTCTGTCTCTGTCTGTCTCTGTCTGTCTCTGTCTGTCTCTGTCTGTCTCTGTGTGTGTCTGTGTCTGTCTGTGTGTCTGTCTGTGTGTGTGTGTCTCCAGAGTGAGATACGCTCTATGTGACCGCTCTCCACTCTGCCCCAGAGATGAGGACACCCCCTCTGTTAACCCCGAACTCCTAAACAGGGTGTATGACTAAAGGGCTGTCCACTTTAGAAAACCCATTTCCATAGTTTATTTGCATGTTGTGTTAGATTTGCGTAGAATTACAACGACTTAACATTTTTACATTTGTTTACAGAGGAAGAAGATCCAAAGCCGGTGTTTGAAAAGAAGCCCTTAAACTGGGAGGAGGATGCGCAATTGTACTCGGAATTCCTGGAGAGAAAGGTACACGGATGAGAACTGCTGTACATAGGAAGATAAGACACATTCACATCAAGTGCAGCTGTTGGAGAACTACAGAGCTCAGCATGCTATGTAAGCCAGGAGACGGTACATGAAGCGCTGGGATTTGAAGTTCCGCAACTGTTGACACGCAGTGCGGTACAGTTATGGTTGGTGTGGTAGGAACAGTCTATTTACGAGTCGGTAGACGTGATGGAAATCGCGCCAAATTTATCAAAGTGGCGCCTTCAGCAAGAATAAACTTGGCACTTCTTCCACCTCATGGCTGCCGTACTTAACACTGGCGCAGGTCCAATACATTTAGTACAACTTTTGGTCTCACGCGCCCTATGCACTATTTTCTAAAACTTGCGACGGGCTAGTAGCGCCGGTGGTTCATAAATGTGGTTAACGTCATCGGTGACGTGTTTTTGGTGCAGGATATTTTATTTCATTAATGCGCCCCAATATACGTCACACCATCTGCAAGTCTCGTAAACCAAGGTTGTCACCGGTCACGACACAAAACACAGGCCATTCCTTCCTCTCAATAACGTAATGTGCGCATATCTGAGTCAACCAGCAATTGGTTAGCGGGAAAGGGCAGCCATTTCTCCGACTGTTTTGCGTTCCAGTCAAGACCAGGGGGTACATTGTGCAAGAGTTCTTCGAAAGTAAAAAAAAATAAATGGCGCCTATGTGTGTGTTGACAAGGTGCTATAGGAAAATAGTAATTTGCCAAACTGTGAGAAATGTGCTCCATTTTTAATCTTTATGAAACCTGTGGCATGTTGATAAGTTTGGCGCTGTACGCTTTTCTTACACTATCGCTATACGGCCGCAGTCTTATCTCTTTTACCTTCTACAGGAAGAACTGATGTCAGGCCATGAGACGTACCTGCGACGTCATCCAGAAATGAAGGCTCTTGTGGGGGACTTCCTGCAGTTCTTACTCCTCAGGAAGCCAGACGACATCGTTACTTTTGCAGCAGAGTTTTTCGGGCCGTTCTCCTCAGCACGAGAACGCAGCGAGACGTTCCGATCGTCCACAATCTCTAGTCCCTTTCGCAACGGGTCCAAGTAATGAATGTCCTGCGGTATTACTTGTATGCAGTTTAGGTGAAAAGTGTCCGGTCATGTCATGTCATATATTAATACAGTAAAGTCCCTTTAATCCGGTATCTGATTGTCCAGAAATTCAGACTAAAGGAATTTTACTGCAACTATAACATGTTAGCGACCCACATGGGAAGGTTAAGAAATGTACAAAGCCATCAGAAAATGAAAACTTTTTTGTTGTTGCTGCAAGTACATAAAGGAAAAAAGATGCCATCACTAAGGACAGGGCTTTGGGCAACCTCAGTCTTATATCGCAATTGTAGTGTCACATTTGTATATACTGTATATTATCGGAGAACAGTATAATAGTATTTGCTCAATCACCGTGTACTGTTTTTTTTTCCCAGGTCAGCCATTTCTGCTCCTGACATCTTCCCGGTCTAGTTGCGATTTGATATAACAATTAAGACAGTGATTGATTTTTTTCAGTCACCCAGGCTTTATAGAAATGCATAGACCCTGTTCTGTGCTCCCCTCTCTTCTAACCGTGGCTCCTCCTATTAGGCTCTACATTGAATTAAACTCAACGTATGCCCTATGGAAGCGAGAAGCTAGACCAAACCAGAGTTTGACTTGAACTATGCAGCCGTGACATAAATAAAACGTGTGCGGCGACTATTGTAGGGTGGGACTTGGGTGCGAGGCACGTGCAGTTTAGGATTTGCGACATTCAAAGGCTGACGTGTCACAAACGAGTGACTGGAAAAGTTTCTTGCAATTAAGATTTCATATGTGGATTTTTTTTTGCAATTGTTCGGTCACGTTGCATCACATCATGTGACCACAGTCCCGAGCATTACTTGTGATGCCCCAATACGACCAAAGTCACCATGTAGCCCCAGCCTAAACACAACATCCAGAAGAAAATCACCACGAGGATTAAGGGAATGTTCACACGCAGCCGTTTCAGACGTAATTCGGGCGCTTTTTACGCCTGAAAAAAAAAACTAATACGCCTACAAACATCTGCCCATTGCTTTCAATGGAAATTATGATGTTCTGTTCCCGCAAGCCTTTATTTTACGCGTCGCTGTCACAATACGGGGTGTAAAATGACGGCTCGTCAAAAGTGCGGGACACTTCTTGGGACGTTTTTCATGGGCTCCATTGAAAAACAGCTCCAAAAATGTCTGTGAAAAACACGAGTTGCTACAAAAACGTCTGAAAATCAGCTGTTTTCGCCTGAAACCAGCTCCGTATTTTCATACGTTTTTGATCATTATGTGTGAACATCTTATAGTAGCGGTCTACAACCTTTGGCTTGCCAGCTGTTGCAAAACTACAACTCCCACCATGCCTTGACATCCAATATCATTGCAAACTGGGCATTGTAGTTTTGGAAGAGCAGGAGAGTCACAGGTTGGAGATCACAGATATTGCGTGATGACTGGAGACTGACGCCTCTGCATTACCGTGCAGGATAAAACATCACATTACAGAAGTAGCAATTCCCTATTAACAGAATTTTTGCCCTCTGTATAATATTTGAATACCTGTTGTAGCCATAGGATGAGAGTTGTAGTCTACAAATATGATTCATGACTACAGACTGCTGGAAGTGAGCCTATAGTCTGCTGACAAAGAAGCCACAGGGGTATTTTTATTTTTCCCCCATCCCCTGCACAAGAACCTGCGCTCTCCCATAACAGTAATATTGTTAACTCATATTCTAGTAGCTGTAGAGTTACACTTTAAACGCAGGAATGTTACAGTAGAAATGTAGCACAAGGCACCAATCATCATCATCATCAATCATCATCCACATCATCAATCATCATCATCAATCAAATCATCCACATCATCATCGCTGACTTTTCACTTTATGAATTGTTCAAGTTTTCACCTGAAAACACTTCCTACAGAAATCCGTAGCCGACTCGCTGCAGCTATTCGGGCTCATGCGCACAGCCCGGGATTTGCAGCTCAAATGGCTGTGGAGAGTCACCCGCAGATCACAGGCCTCGGACATTCATGTCAATGAACCCAAACCGCAAAATGTGGCCCTAATAAGACATGTAATCTCTTTGCAGTCCGGGCAATGCATGGACTGTGGAAACCACGGTCGGGTGACTGATCTCCTAGAAATGAATGGAACTGCAATTCACCTGCAGGTGAATTGTGGCTGAGAGAGCACATTAGTGGCCTTATTGTGGTAAACATACTGATAATCCATGTATTTAAGGCACACGCTGGGCAGCATGGATAGCTATGTCTAAGGCCTGGGGAGGGCAGTGCATATCTATTCTCATAGGGGGGGGGTCTTTTCTTTAATCTGTGTCGTGCTCCACCCCCTCAGGTCTCACACTAGACTGAATAGTTTTAGTTTGGTCTCTGCTGACATCAGGAACTTTTATAAATCACTCCGTGCACACTCATTGTCTTTCATAATCAGGCTGGATGCATGACAGGCAGGGTGTGATTCAGAGCCGGCTCTAGGTTGTGCAACAAATACTACGCAGCTGGGTTGTTGTTTTTTTTTTTAGTGGTTTGTGGTAATGCTGCATAATAGCCACATAGGAATGGAGCAATAATGCGCATGTTCAGCCACTGATTATTCGTTTCTATGGGTCTGCCAAGAGCTATCTTTGGCAGATCTATAGAAATGGAGCGGTAGCAGAAGATGTGCAGTACCGCTCCATTCCTATGGGGCTCCCAGGAGCAGCAAAGAAAGACTGTTCTTGTGATTGATGGGGGTTCCAGCTGTCAGACCACCAATCAGATTATTAGAGAAGGCATCTAATTCACATACAGAACAGTATTAGAACCAGTTGTTCAATTATATTAAATTAAAAGATTGAGAGTCCTTCATGTAAAATAAAGCAGTGGCAGGTTTGCACCCCCCTCCCAAAAAAAAAGTAAATCTATACGTTAATTAGCCCAAAGTAATAAAAAAACTACAAAAAGCTCCTGCAGAAAACAAGCGC
This sequence comes from Rhinoderma darwinii, assembly GCF_050947455.1. Lineage (NCBI taxonomy): Eukaryota > Metazoa > Chordata > Amphibia > Anura > Rhinodermatidae > Rhinoderma > Rhinoderma darwinii. The sequence goes on from NC_134692.1 coordinate 10,261,331, forward strand.
TTAGAATTGGTTTGCAAAAATTTTTTTTTTTAAAAAGCCCAAATTAGGCTGGACTTTAAGGATATTACAGAGTGAGACAATATGGAAACACCACATCAGTGACTTGCAGAAATCTACCGTTTCTAGGGAATCCGCGTGTCGCTGAGGAAGCATTCTTACTCTTCCCACAACAGTGTGACCATCAGCGTCTCCGGGTGTCCTCACTGGGTAATAGTGCACAGCGACCAGGCGTCATCCTGTATCTATAGAGATTACTAGAAATCCTCCACCACAATGTAAGGCCCCATGCACACAAACGTAAAAACGACTAATTGCGGGACCATAGACTTCTATTGGCCAATGGTACCTTCACGTTTGCTTACGGGAAGGTGCCTGGGCCGTTGAAAGATATGGAACATGTCCTATTTCAGGCCGTAATTACGGCACAGGCAGGCCCATAGAAGTCTATGGGGCTCCCGTAATTACGGGAGCGTTGCTAGGCGACGTCAGGGGATAGTCACTGTCCAGGGTGTTGAAAGAGTTAACTGATCGGCAGTAAGGCTGGATTCATACGAGCATGTTCGGTCCGTGAAGGACGGAACTTATTTCAGCCACAAGCCTTGGACTGAACACACGGCAGGGAGCCGGGCTCCTAGTTATGTACGACGCTACCGAACATGCTTGTGTTAATCCAGCCTGACTCAATCAGCACCCGGGACAGTGACTACTGCAGGAGTTTAGTATTAAAAGTTACCTTACCCAGAACTCCCTGCTTCTTCCTCCAGTCCTGCCTCCCGGGATGACGTTTCATCCCATGTGGCCGCTGCAGCCAATCACAGGCTGCCGCGGTCACATGGACTGCCGCGTCATCCAGGGAGGTCGGACTGGATGTTATAAGAGGGACGCGTCACCAAGACAACGGCCGGGGAACGTATGAACTTTTTACTTTCAATCGCTGTGGAAACCCTGCCCAAAAGGGCTGCCCCTTCTCTCTATCCAGCACTGATAAAGGGGCTACCGATTAGTGCAGAGAAAATGGGTCCGTAAATACAGGCGGAATACTGGTGACACCGGACCCGTACGTGAGGGAAAAAAAATACGTTGTGCGCATGAGGCATAAAAAGGAGGGGGGAAGGGGGGGGGCAAAGTTATTCTAGAAATCCTGCTCTAAACCTCCAAGACCTCGTCCTCCGATCCATCTGTATTTATAAAGCCAGTCACTGTACAGAAAGTGTCTCCTGTACCATGTATAGGGGGCACTGGGGATTACCCTTCACCTAACTAGTTATCTGCTTATGAAGATCTAATAATTCATGATTTTATAGTTTAATATTCCACCTATTGGCACTGAAAGGATTTAACTGCACTGCTCACAACTGAGGGTTTGCTACAATTGTATTAATCAGATTTCTGCTAAAATTGTATTTAAGTCTGCACTTTGTCGCTCCAAATCCTGCACATAAAAGGTAATAGGATAAAATTTTCTGCAGCCACCGCTATGGGGCGCTCACTGCAGACATTAAACAGTACACAATCAGCTCCCCCCCATAGACAAAACACTAAAACATGTGATCAGTTTATAAGATATTGGTTTTAATTCACATGACAGAGAATAAACATCAAATCATTTCAATCTGCTGGGATCCATTCCGGGGGAGGGGTAGTCGTTCACAATTCCAGCCTGGAGATCCATTTTTAGACAAGCCGCCTCCAAGTTCAACACACACTCATTTTCCAGGGGTGGGGTGGGGGGTTCTCACGTCACTGTTCCTCTGCCCAGGGGTCTCTTTCCTTTGGATAACGTTGCAGAATCCGCCTTGTCCTGCCAGGATTTAAAATATATATAAATAAATTAACTCTTTTATGGCTGCAGTTAATTTGAATACATGAAATTGTTCAGACAGAGCCGAGGTCAGTTTTGATTTCGCTTCAAGGGTTTTTTGTCATTATGCCGCCCAAAGAGAGAGTGCTGCTCAGGAGGCACTGTAATTCGGCCTTTTATGTCATCATTCCTCAGCTCATGAATTTTCCATCTTATATAAATATTAAACCTTGAGAGTTGGTGTTGAAGTCTTTAAACTAGTGCAAAGGAAACTCCCCATTACTTTAAGATACGAGGATGTGAGATTGCAGAGATGCAGTTTTGTGATGACAGATACAGACCTGGTGAGCTGCGAGTCCTGGAGCTTCTCTTCTACAAGTGTCCGGGCCGCAGATCTGCTGAGAGGAAGCCGGGACATGAGTGAGTATTATATAGAGACCCAGATGTACAGGAGGACTCAGCCCCAGCCAATACCATCAGGTACTACACCTGCCGCAGTATACAAGGCTTCTCTACCGCTACAAAGGGACGCACCTGGGAAGACTTACAGCAATAGGACCCAACAGAGGGGGGGGGGGGGCATCTACCTAATCCCACAGACATCCTACGCAGCGAGCAGAATACAGTCCAGAGGATGGAAGAGACGACTAATGTGGCATCAGCCACAGATCTGGCTGCAGAGGACGTGTGATGGGAGTTTTACCCGCAGACACTTCCCACCATTATAAATTAAAGAGGGAGCCGGAGGCTGCGGGGGTCAGCCATGATTCGCTTCAGGAGGATTTGTCATGGCGCCTCCTATACAGTAAACTGCTCAGGAAGACGCTGCAATTCGGCCTTTTTGGTCATCATCCCCCACGCAGCTTCAGGTTCTCCTTTCCAGGATGGACTTCACCTAAGGCCTCAAGCACACATCCGTGGCCCTATATATGGCCACAAATCCACAAAACAGACTGCACACGGATGGCTTCTGCACGTGATCCGTCGTTTCAATGGACCAATAAATAGAATGGCAGAGACTCATCTGCAAAAACGACAGGAATAGGACCGGTTCTATCTATAAGTTGCGGAACACCCAAACTGATCCGCAAACAAAGAACACAAGCATTTCACTGAAGTGTGGCTTGAGGCCTAATGAAGACGAAGACATTGAGATCTTACCTAGGAAAAGTCAGACATCTTGTGATACAGTCACCAGCGCCGCATCTTCCCATCCAGATACATATCTCAGGGCGGCTGCACATAGCGGAGGTGTAGAATCATGGAGGCCGGTAGAACACTCCTGCCAGAATACAGAAGATACATTAGAAGACGCCGAATGATACAAAGAAACAATGTTGCAGTGATCACTAAGCAGGACGAGATGTGATTGGACCAAATTACAGGAGTGGGAGGGAGTTATTCTAAGGGTCAGTTCACACTGAGTTTGACACAAAAACAGCATCGGAAAACATGCCAAAAAAGCCTAGCATTGATTTCAATGGAAAACTGAGGAGTTTTTACACGCAAGAAGTATCATCCACTTCTCTTCAGAACGCCCAGCTTCTGGCAGTGCAGACACAGCGTGTTCGAGAGATCACGCTGTGTCGTCACTGACAGGTCCTGCATCGTGTCAGACGAGCGAGGACACATCGGCACCAGAGGCTACAGATGACTCTGCAGCAGCATCGGCGTTTGCAGGTAAGTAGCTACATCGACTTACCTGCTAACGCCGATGCTGCTGCAGAATCAACTGTAGCCTCTGGTGCCGACACGATGCAGGACCTGTGAGTGACGTCACAGATCTGCACTGCCAGAAGCTGGGCGTTCTGAAGAGAAGTGGATGATACTTCTCGTCAGAGCGCCCAGCTAGTAAAAGTATTAAAAACGCCCCGATGTACGCACATAATACACGCCCCGATGTACTTTTGCAAGCCTCATTTGCATAAATACAAAAATGGTCATAACTTGGCCAAAAATGCTCGTTTTTAAAAAAATAAAAACGTTACTGTAATCTACATTGTAGCGCCGATCACATGCAATAGCAGATAGGGGCTGCAAAATCTGGTGACAGAGCCTCTTTAACATACCCAGAATGGACTAAGGCCCCATGCACACGAACATGCTTTTGCGGCCGCAACTCCCCCAAAAATCCACGGGACAATTGCAGCCTCATTCATTCCTATGGGGCCATGCACACAACTGTGGTTTCCACGGTCTGTGCATGGCCCAGAAGTCCGGACCGCAGAAATAACGGGCAAATCTTATTACGGCCATGTTCTGCGGTCCAGGCTCATAGCAAATAATGGCCACAGCCCGAGATTTGCGGTCGACACTCCGCACCCAGCTGACCCGAAAATCACAGCCGTGCACATGGCTACGGTCGTGTGCATGAGGCCTAAGGCAGCAAGATACCCACAACGGTCATGCACCTCATTAGATGTCCCAGTCACATCTGGCCAGTCCCGGTAGTGTCACAAGTGGGGCAGGAAACCGTTCCAGGTGCAGCAGCATATCCCCTCCCCCTGCACTATGTTATAGAAGTGGAGTCTCCCCCTCACCAGGTGTAATGGTCTTATGCATTACTTGGGGCTACTGAGGCCCGACTGCTGCACATCACTCCCCACGATACAGGACCGACCGCCGCCATTCTCAGCTTTAAATCCTGCTCACGTGATCTGGAGGGGGCGTGCTCGCTGGGAAGCAGGGCGTGCTGTAGTCACAGACCTCACCTGCATGTGGCAAAAGACATGACAAACTCAAATATAATCCAGTCCACACTATATAATAAAATGAGAAAGATCAGTCATATGTAACAACCGTCTAATACACAGAGTTCACAAACGACACCCAAGTAATACAACAATCATACAATAACAAGAATTTTTAATTTTTTTTGGCCTACTGTGAAGGGGTATTTGGGTTTTTGACAATACAGGCTATTCAAGGAATTACTACAGGAAGTACATTGTAAAATCAGTTTAAGATCTCTGCTTGCTGTTCAATAGGAACCTTCATTATTTACTGCAGGGGATAAAATTATGTCTTGGTCATGTGACGGATACACAGCTCGTTACAGTAGTTATGAGAGGGGTGTGCTGTGACGAGCTGCGCACCAGTGTGACGACCCCGACAGATTTTTATTCGATGGAGATTTTAAAAAAAAATTAAAAAAAAAAAGGGGCTCCGTTTCACTGGGTTTTTGGTTTTCACAGAAACAGCGCAGTGTGAGGCGCTAGTGTTACGTAAATAAAAATCGATGGTAACGCAAACTGAAGCGCAACGCTGCTGTGAACAGGCCCTGATTGCACAAACCAATGAGTAAAAATCGAAACACTTATTTCATTACCACATAAAGAACAAACAATTAAACACCACGTATGGTAAGAACTAGGCCCGGTCCACAATACGACGTGACCAGAGACCGGCACTAATACAATACACCCCCCACCCAGCAAGAGAATGTGGTGAAAGATACAAAGTAACAAAGTACAGAAAAATACATATAAAGTGAGAGTACAACGCCAGCTGCGCTACTACGACCTAAAGATGGAGAAGCCTGTACAGGGTAAAGCAGCCGGCAGGCACTGGCGTGAGGTTGGCCTCATCCCCCTCCCCTCGTGTAACACCGCGCACCCTCAGTGGTCTCGTAAAATTTTGGCTGAATTCAGGACTTTTATATAGGAAGCTGCAGTAAATCTATCAACTGTAATGTCGATAGTTACCATTATGGCGCCACGGGCAGTCCGCACGTGTCCCGAGTACCGGTGTCCGCACGTGTCCCGAGTACTGGTGTCTGCACGTGTCCCGAGTACCGGTGTCCGCACGTGTCCCGAGTACCGGTGTCTGCACGTGTGTGCCACAAGTACATCAGCATCCACTGATCAGGTCTAGAATAGACACCACCAGTGGATTACCGATAAGGGGCTGGACATGTGTTAGAGCTAAAAGCCTGGATTCCTGTGACCCGCACTAATCAAGTCTGAGATAGACACGATCAGTAGATCGCTGATGCGAGGCTGAAAATGTATTACACGTGTCTGCGTTGCGGCCATATTTGTTGATGGCAAAAGAACCTGGCTGGATTAAATTGCTAGCGAATAATAAGGAAATTTGTAAATAGTTGCATGGTTATTTGGTATAGTGTCTTGGATACATGCTGTGAAGGGGGGGTGGTTTGGGAAAAATTGGTCTGAGGGGGCCCAATTAGGGTATGGACAGTCAGGGGCAGACACCCCAAACTACCTGGAAGTGCCTGAGGCAGGAGGGCAAGCGGGAGGTGGCAGAGGATGGGTAACCCTGGAGGCAGCGGCCATAGCGTTTCCGGCCAAACCATTAACTCCGGAAGGGACGCTGTTTCGGTCGTGTGGACCCACAGCGGAAGAGGGGTTGCGGCGGGAAGGATAGTGGCCGGCTGCGGGAGGATGAATAACGGGACCCTCGGGACTGGCGTGGGGCAGGGGCCCAGAGGAGACTCCTTTACGGTTGGGGACCGACTTACCCAACCTAATGGAATCCCGAAGACGGCTGGGGACCACGATCTTCGGCCTCGCTCCCACAGTAGACACCAGCTCCATTCCAGCAACGACCTCGCCAAACAACTTCTCCTGGGCCGGTTCCATCATCTTCTTTCCTTCTCCTGATAAGTAACGCCTTACCTCTCTCTGCCCTTATAAACCCTTACACTGCTCCCCTCCCCCATCGCTCATTACTTATGCGCTCACCTAGCTCTTCCCAGTCACTCCCCTTTCTTACACTTATCTCCAAGTGAACAAAGAGTTCTCCCCCCCTCCCCCAGACATGCGGTCAGCACCATTTTATAACCCCCGCTACACCCAACCACCTTTATCAGGGACGCCCTGGCCCCCCTTATGTTTCCTCGGGCCTAGTCGTCCCCAATTATAGGTGTCTGCGTTGCGGCCATATTTGTTCATGGCAAAAGAACCTGGCTGGATTAAACTGCTGGCAAATAAAAAGGAAATCTGTAAATAATTTGCATGGTTATTTTTTACAGCCTCATATCCCGCTGTAATACAAGAAAAAAAATATAAATAAATCTATATTATGGTTAGAAAAAATAAAAAACTATACCAACATGCATAATGTGCCAAGTGCGATACGATAGCGATATCAGATAATGCAAGAGACTAAGATATTTACCATCCAAAATGTGCCCATAAAGAAAAGAAATAAGAGCCCAAAATTGGCAGCCACCGATAATTTTGGCCAGGATAAAGACCTAAACTATAGTCACAATTGCCAACATTTGAAAACAATTTCCAGGGATGCTTAGGGTGTGGCTTATCTGGTGGGTGGGCCTTATGGGGGCGTGGTTTCTAAGGTTATTTTCCCCCAAAATCTCTGCATTCAAACAAACAAAAACATCCGCACTAGTTTGGCTGACAACTTCTACGGTGGCCGGTGTCACTTTATCACTAGGGCTAGGCGATATAGGCTGAACACTACAGTCAGCGTAAAAACCAGTGTAGATAGTGCCACATGCAGTGCCCCTTGTAGGTGGTGCCCCACACTGCCCAGTAAATAGTACCCAGGTGCCACACAAAAAAATCCACTCACCTATCCCCGTTTCTCTGAAGAACGGATCTCCACAGTCGCCTCTGTCCAGGTATACAGCATTAGAGTGGCTTAGAGTACAGGCAAAACAATATAACGAAGGGTAGACTACCAGCTCATGGGGCCCGACTACCAGTTCATGGGGCGGAATTGTTCATACATTTCAGCATCCATCATTTCTTGGAATTGACATGTTGCAGTGGCTAACCAGGTACAATACGGTCTAAAGTGATTATGTCCCATATGGTAGATCTAGAATAGGTAGAACATGTAGATCTGGAAGTTCAAAATTATTGTTTACATTCTTTCAAAAACTGCACCACACCTGTGCAGAGGTGGGGTGTGGTATTACATCTCAGCCGCATTTAAATTAAGGGTGCGCTCACAAACTGCGTACTTGCATTGTATTTTTGCAGCGGAGGGCTTTACCACGTGTGCTTATGTGGACTATTCCTCCCATAGCCATACATTGCAAAGTATTCTCCAAAGTATTTTACGCTACAAAAATATAATGCAAATACGCCATGTGTGAGGGACCTGTATGGAGGTTAATTGAAACACCAGACAACCCATGGACAGGTGTGGCGCTGTTTTTGGAAGGGGGCAGCCATATATTTCCTAATCCTGGACAGTCCCTTTAAGAAGCATGGTCACCACTTAACAGTGATCACATATAGTAATATACAAACATAAATCCCAAATTGCATGACATTTTAAGCCCTGCCTGGGAACGCTCCCAAAATGGTGACAGCTGCCAAATAGGCCACACAAACACCCCTCCATATGGCTCCAGCCACCCAGTACCTGCACTGCCCCCTGCTGGAAGCTCTGAAAAATGAACACTGGGAGCAAAGGATAGAATGAGGGTTCAGCAGACGGAGTAATAGGACCATGATACAGAGTCCGCTGGTGGAGAAGACATTCAGTACTTTACATTGGATCATATGGCGCTGACCGTACAAGCAATCTCATTTTTGGAGTAAACACCCCATAGGCATTAGATGGCGAAGTGTCAATATAGACGACAATCTGCTAAAATCCTTGTAACTGCGGAGATCAGCCAAGATGCTGCTTAAGGAGGATTGGTCGTGGAATCTCCTGTATAATAAATAATCATGAAGACGATGCAATTTGTCAGTCATCTCCCTTTAGCTGCGGGGTTCCCCATATTAGAGAGCAGTAATGACCCGTCATAACACAGCAAGGATGAGCGATCACCACAATGCCCATACATACAACCGATACCCCCGGTGACAACCCCTGAGGCAGCCATATTGGTTATCACGTCTTTCCTGGAAACAAAACATCTACTTTGGCAATTTTCTGTCGTATTAAAAAGAGACAAAGAACTTAATTACTGGGGATATTTTAATTTCCAGGCACTCAGTACATGGAGATTTCTATTATAGCAAGGAATGAGTGCCTGCTGAGCTTGGGCTTATGAACAGCCAGTCTGAACAAGAAGAATTGCAGTGTAAAGCATGGAAGAAATTCTGCTCAGATATCAATACCCAACGCTGCAGCCAGTGATCATAGACATGGAGCAGAACTAAAAAAGCCAAGCAGCAAACATTGTAAGCAAAGAGCATTACCCAGGTGACTCCTAGAAGGCTTATAGACAACTGGATATACACCCAACAACCAGTGACTGACACATTGATCATAAACTGGTGCATAATAATAATTCAATACATTATATGTACCCTGAATGGGTGCCATTAAAAAATATTACTCAAGCCCTCATACGGCTAGATCTACAGAAAAGTTAAAAAACAAATATTCTAACACATCAAGCGGTGTTAAATAACAAACTCTGCTCTGCTACATCCAAATCCCTAGATTAGTTTATGGTGCTTTTGTCAATCTCCCCGAGGATGGAGCATATAGAGATCTACATACAGCCCGATATATATAAAAACATTTATTTCCATTTAATAAAACAGAGGCTACAAATCCCGCTCCTCCTGCAGTAATCGGGTTCTAGGTGTGACCAGTCTCATCTGCGCTCTCCTCCCAGAGCCGGCCGGGTCCAGTCCTCAGGGCAGATCTCAGGACCGGCGATGGATCTTCTGGGTTTGTAATGGGAGAGTCGTGCGGCTTCTGCTGCTATCAGGGGGAAACCATCACCACGGGCTCCTTCACTGCTCAACACATCCAGGGCCCAGAGCTGCCGGCTCGTAGTCTGCTGTGCCTAGGACAGAGCGGGCACTGGTTACAGCAATGATACCAAGCGACAAACCCCACTGCACGATTCTACCACCCAACACTTCATATTCCACATGTCAGAGAATTAAAGACAATGCAGAAAACTCAGAGTCCTCTGTACATCCCCCACCAGCTACAATCATTATATACCTGCACCACCCCAAAGTCACCCCTCCCCCAGCCAAGGCCGGTAATATACCTAAAATGGGCAAAGGAGACTGGAAACCCAAAATAAACCTAGTCCTGTATAGATTGCGGAGAAAGTAGCACATTTTCAGGTAAAAACCTCCTAATGCAGTGAAGTTATAGGGCGGTCCGGCCACCTCCAGAAATAGTCTGGTACAGTTTTTGGTCCCAAGACTTACAGCAGGGGATAAACGACACAATTCCCTCCCATCTGGAACCATTGTACGCACATCGGGTCACATGACATTGCGCAGTCTCACCTCGCCCAGGACTCTGACCAGGTGCCACTTGTATTTCCTCTTGGATTTCTCTATGACATTCTGCAGTTTTCTGGATCCAGCACTGAATCTTCTGCCGCGCTTCACCCCCAATGTGGTCTTCATTCTCACTACTAGAAGAATACAAAGCTTTATAGCAGAGTCCTGCTGATCCCCAGGATTTAGAGATGTATAGAGGGGTACAAAAGAATTAGGGGGCTCCATTGCGATAACTCAGCAGGGCTGTAATACAATTACCCCACAATAGACCCGTAAACAAAAAAAACAAAAAAACTTGTCCTGATGTTTTCTGTACATAAACTATATGAATTAAAAGTTCTGCAACTTTGTAATATACTTTGCATTTCAAGATCTCAGTGAATGAGAACATTCTTGTTACACCACTAGTCCTGCGCAAATTGTATCAGTCTAGGCCAGGAGTGGGAAGACGTCGGGCCCGTGGGCCGTATAAGGCCTGTGAAGTCCTTCGGTCTGGCCCTCCGTCATGCACCAACCTCACTCAGACCGCTGCATCATTCACTACTTGGTCTGTCCGCCCTCCCCCTAAATGAATGACATCACTCACATTTAGGAGCAGGGCGGACGGCGCCAAGTAGTGCCATTCACCACTAGTGAATGAGGCGGCGGTCTGAGGGATATCAGTGCGTGCCAGCCCGAGAGTTGACCAGTGAAGTCACCTGACCTCACGTCAGCGACATAAGGTCAGGTGACTGGACTCCCCCCGGACCGGCACACACTATTATCACTCAGACCGCCGCCTCATTCGCTAGTGGTGAATGACACTACTTTGCTCCCCCTAAAATTTAGCTGAGGCCTCATATAGAGTTAGGACCTGAATGAATTTGCTGCGAGCCGCGGCCGTCACAGACCATCTAACATCACACGTCTCAAAGAGAAACAGCTCCAGACATCACATTAGGGGAGAGTTCAGATATAGCAGGGTCATTTTGTATGGCCTGCAAATGAGGTCATAAATATCCAAATGGCCCTAGGCAGAAAAAAAAAAAAAGTTCCCCACCCCAGCGCTAGGCAATGCTCCGAGAAACATCTACTAGGCCTCATGCACACGACCGTAAAAACTCCCGTTATTACAACCCGAAATAACGGGCCCATAGACTTCTATTGGCCACGGGTACCTTCCCGTTTTCTTACGGGAAGGTGCCCGTGCCGTTGAAAAAGATAGAACATGTTCTATTTTTTTATTTTCCGGGCCGTGCCACTATACTTTATAATGGGAGCACGGCTCGGAAAAACGGCCGGCTGCCCGTGGCCGGCCGTGCCCGTAATTACAGGCACGGTCGTGTGCATGGGGCCTGAATAAATATTTTTTGGTAGTTTGCTACAGTGTATCAGTTTGGAGTCTGGGCTGTTTAGCTCAGAGCTTTGTATCGAGTGGATATAATTGTAACAAATCCTCAGCCGAGAGCACGGCTGCGTGTAGGTTTTCAGATTCTGAATAATTCTCATTCACTGACAGCAAAGTATATTGTAAGTTATTATACTTCATGGCAAAAAAGAAGATAGACATTGGATCTGACCACAACATGCGAATACCCGAACCAGCACCAATGATGTCACATGCCAACAGGTTCTTGCCCTATAATTGAGCCAGACACCTTTATTTATTTATTTTTTAAACATAACTGCAGCATGTCGCTAATAATTTTGTAAAATTTATAGAAGAAAAAAAAAAAAAAAAACACAAACAAAACTAGAACACAGCAACATGCCCCATCTTCAGGCGGTTTTCTGACATCAACGGGAGGCAGAGAAAGCGTTTTTCGCAGCAATTTTTGTCCACGGCACTCAATGGCTGCAGCCAAAAAAACATGGCAAAAAACGCAGCAAACAGTAGTCAGGTCAAAGTGTGCAAAAAAAACCTCAGTGTGAACAGGGCCGAATATGAAGCTCGGAGGCTGCTCACATGCCTCACCTAATCCTGCTCCCGTCTGAGAAGGGGTTACAGTTGGATCAGTTTGGGCAACGCTCTGAGCTAAACATCAGCTGCACAGAACTCTGGTAGCTTTGCTATAATGTATCAGTCTGAAGTCTACACTGTTTCAGTTTAGCATTGTCTAGATGATACATTGTATCCACTTCTCAGCTGTGAGCAGAACTATGGGTTAACAAAACATCATTCACGGACAACAAACATCTAGAAAAACATAGTAAATGATAAGCTTTCACAGCACCACACAATCTGACACCCTAAAAGCACCAAGTTCCCTGCCCTATAGTTGTGCCAGCGCTTCTGAAGCAGCAGTCAGACTCTGACCTACAGGAGATTATAGGGAGAAAGAACTAGAATCACATGACACCCAAAAAAAACCCCTGGCGGATTACAACACCCATTACTGGAATCCACCACCTACTCACCAGCCCACAGCTTCCTCCACACAAACCAGAGTGGCCATAGGAAGAACTTTATAGCCACAGGGTGACGGCCCCTTCACTCAGCGACTCATGAGCCTCAGCTGCAGCAAGTTCAGGGACTCATTGAGTAAGGCCGGGTTCACACTGAGTTTTTTGCAGGCAGAAAATCTGCCTCAAACTTCCGTTTGGAAGTTTGAGGCAGATTTTCCTCTGCCTGCACGCCGATTTTCGCAGCGTTTTTCGCCAGCGGCCATTGAGCGCCGCAGGCATAAAACGCCACGAAATACGCTTTCTCTGCCTCCCATTGATGTCAATGGGAGGTCAGAGGCGTAATCGCGTGAAGATAGGGCATGTCCCTTCTTTCTCCCGCGAGCCAATTTTACCGCCCGCGGGAGAAAACCGCCTCCGCCTCCCATTGAAATCAACGTGAGGCATTTTCAGCCGGTTTTTGGCGAGTTTTGCGGCGCGGTTTCCGCGTAAAAAAACTCTGTGTGAACATACGGGTATGTTCACACGCAGTGGTTTCAGACGTAATTCGGCGTTTTTACGCCTCGAATTACGCCTGAAAAAACGCCCCTGCAAACATCTGCCCATTTCAATGGGAATTACGATGTTCTGTTCCCACGAGCCTTTATTTTACGCGTCTCTGTCAAAATACAGCGCGTATAATGACGGCTCGTCAAAAGAAGTGCAGGACACTTCTTGGGACATTTTTGGAGGCATTTTTCATTGACTTCATTGAAAAACTGCTCCAAAAACGGATGTGAAAAACATCTGAAAATCAGGATCTGTTTCAAATTTTCAGACGTTTCTGGTCACTGCGTGTGAACATGCCCTAATAGGGGTATTCCCATCTTTTAGGTCAGGGCTCCACAGAGAATAGGCACTCACAAGAACCACAAGCACATTGTCATTAAAATCGCAGATGAATAAAACATGTAGACATTTGATTCCATGCACCCCCCCCCCCCCCCCCACAGGATAAAATTACCAGCAGTAACACCTGATATCGCACGACGGTCTATCGCAATCACACGGCATGACGTTTCATCCCATGTGACTGCTGCAGCCTGTGATTGGCTGCAGCAGATACATGGGATGAAATGTCATCCCTGGAGGCCGGGCTGGACGCAGGAGCAGAGAGATCTGGGAAAGTAGCGGCGGAATCGCAGCTTTTCCGCCACAAAAATCGCAATATCTGCTTTTTGTAAGAGAAACCCAGCGATTCCGCAGCATATATTGACATGCTGCGGATTAAAACACCGCACCACGGTTAAATTAATAAACGTTTTTACGCAGCGTGTGGATGAGATTTGTTCAAATCTCATCCACTTTGCTGCTACTGTATTATGCTGTGTGAACCCAGACTTAGGCTACATGCACACATTGCATAATTTGGTGCAGAAAATCTGCAACAAAACCGCAGGTATACGCTTCTGGCTTTCTGCCTAAGATAGGCGTTGTAATTTGCCTGGGCTGTTGCCTAGCAACAGTCCGTACATGCAGTGGGTGACAACTGCAGTTCTCCATCACCCTATGTCATTTGCTGCCGTCAGATCCCCCAGACCACTTCTTGTCCCTGTAGGTGACCTATGGCTGCCTTTCAGCATATAATCATCTACCCCCCCCTTCCCCAGAGGAGTGACCTTCAGGGTATGTGCACACGTAGTGACCAAAAACGTCTGAAAATACGGAGCTGTTTTCAAGGGAAACCAGCCCCTGATTTTCAGACGTTTTTTGAGCAACTCGCGTTTTTTGCGCCGTTTTCGAGGCGTTTTTTACATCCGTTTTTTGAGCTGTTTTCATTGGAGTCTATGAGAAAACATCCAAAGAAGTGTCCTGCATATAATGTATATAAGTGTCCTGCATATAATGTATATAAGTGTCCTGCATATAATGTATATAAGTGTCCTGCATATAATGTATATAAGTGTCCTGCATATAATGTATATAAGTGTCCCGCATATAATGTATATAAGTGTCCTGCATATAATGTATAGACGTGTCCTGCATATAATGTATATAAGTGTCCCGCATATAATGTATATAAGTGTCCTGCATATAATGTATATAAGTGTCCTGCATATAATGTATATAAGTGTCCCGCATATAATGTATATAAGTGTCCCGCATATAATGTATATAAGTGTCCCGCATATAATGTATATAAGTGTCCCGCATATAATGTATATAAGTGTCCTGCATATAATGTATAGACGTGTCCTGCATATAATGTATATAAGTGTCCTGCATATAATGTATATAAGTGTCCTGCATATAATGTATATAAGTGTCCCGCATATAATGTATATAAGTGTCCCGCATATAATGTATATAAGTGTCCTGCATATAATGTATATAAGTGTCCCGCATATAATGTATATAAGTGTCCCGCATATAATGTATATAAGTGTCCCGCATATAATGTATATAAGTGTCCCGCATATAATGTATATAAGTGTCCCGCATATAATGTATATAAGTGTCCCGCATATAATGTATATAAGTGTCCCGCATATAATGTATATAAGTGTCCTGCATATAATGTATATAAGTGTCCCGCATATAATGTATATAAGTGTCCCGCATATAATGTATATAAGTGTCCCGCATATAATGTATAGACGTGTCCTGCATATAATGTATATAAGTGTCCTGCATATAATGTATATAAGTGTCCTGCATATAATGTATATAAGTGTCCCGCATATAATGTATATAAGTGTCCCGCATATAATGTATAGAAGTGTCCCGCATATAATGTATATAAGTGTCCTGCATATAATGTATATAAGTGTCCCGCATATAATGTATATAAGTGTCCCGCATATAATGTATATAAGTGTCCTGCATATAATGTATATAAGTGTCCCGCATATAATGTATATAAGTGTCCCGCATATAATGTATAGAAGTGTCCCGCATATAATGTATATAAGTGTCCCGCATATAATGTATATAAGTGTCCCGCATATAATGTATAAGTGTCCCGCATATAATGTATATAAGTGTCCTGCGTATAATGTATATATGTGTCCCGCGTATAATGTATAGAAGTGTCCCGCATATAATGTATAGAAGTGTCCCGCATATAATGTATAGAAGTGTCCCGCATATAATGTATAGAAGTGTCCCGAATATAATGTATAGAAGTGTCCCGCATGTAATGTATATATGCGTCCCGCATGTAATGTATAGAAGCGTCCCGCATGTAATGTATAGAAGCGTCCCGCATGTAATGTATAGAAGCGTCCCGCATGTAATGTATAGAAGCGTCCCGCATGTAATGTATAGAAGCGTCCCGCATGTAATGTATAGAAGAGTCCCGCATGTAATGTATAGAAGCGTCCCGCATGTAATGTATAGAAGCGTCCCGCATGTAATGTATAGAAGCGTCCCGCATGTAATGTATAGAAGCGTCCCGCATATAATGTATATAAGTGTCCCGCATATAATGTATATAAGTGTCCCGCATGTAATGTATAGAAGCGTCCCGCATGTAATGTATAGAAGCGTCCCGCATGTAATGTATATAAGTGTCCTGCATATAATGTATATAAGTGTCCCGCATATAATGTATATAAGTGTCCTGCATATAATGTATATAAGTGTCCTGCATATAATGTATATAAGTGTCCCGCATATAATGTATATAAGTGTCCTGCATATAATGTATAGACGTGTCCTGCATATAATGTATATAAGTGTCCCGCATATAATGTATATAAGTGTCCTGCATATAATGTATATAAGTGTCCTGCATATAATGTATATAAGTGTCCTGCATATAATGTATATAAGTGTCCCGCATATAATGTATATAAGTGTCCTGCATATAATGTATATAAGTGTCCTGCATATAATGTATATAAGTGTCCCGCATATAATGTATATAAGTGTCCCGCATATAATGTATATAAGTGTCCCGCATATAATGTATATAAGTGTCCCGCATATAATGTATATAAGTGTCCCGCATATAATGTATATAAGTGTCCTGCATATAATGTATATAAGTGTCCCGCATATAATGTATATAAGTGTCCCGCATATAATGTATATAAGTGTCCCGCATATAATGTATAGACGTGTCCTGCATATAATGTATATAAGTGTCCTGCATATAATGTATATAAGTGTCCTGCATATAATGTATATAAGTGTCCCGCATATAATGTATATAAGTGTCCCGCATATAATGTATAGAAGTGTCCCGCATATAATGTATATAAGTGTCCTGCATATAATGTATATAAGTGTCCCGCATATAATGTATATAAGTGTCCCGCATATAATGTATATAAGTGTCCCACATATAATGTATATAAGTGTCCCGCATATAATGTATAGAAGTGTCCCGCATATAATGTATAGAAGTGTCCCGCATATAATGTATATAAGTGTCCCGCATATAATGTATAAGTGTCCCGCATATAATGTATATAAGTGTCCTGCATATAATGTATATATGTGTCCCGCGTATAATGTATAGAAGTGTCCCGCATATAATGTATAGAAGTGTCCCGCATATAATGTATAGAAGTGTCCCGCATATAATGTATAGAAGTGTCCCGCATATAATGTATAGAAGTGTCCCGCATGTAATGTATATATGCGTCCCGCATGTAATGTATATAAGCGTCCCGCATGTAATGTATAGAAGCGTCCCGCATGTAATGTATAGAAGCGTCCCGCATGTAATGTATAGAAGCGTCCCGCATGTAATGTATAGAAGAGTCCCGCATGTAATGTATAGAAGCGTCCCGCATGTAATGTATAGAAGCGTCCCGCATGTAATGTATAGAAGCGTCCCGCATGTAATGTATATAAGTGTCCCGCATATAATGTATATAAGTGTCCCGCATGTAATGTATAGAAGTGTCCCGCATGTAATGTATAGAAGCGTCCCGCATGTAATGTATAGAAGCGTCCCGCATATAATGTATAGAAGCGTCCCGCATATAATGTATAGAATCGTCCCGCATGTAATGTATAGAAGCGTCCCGCATATAATGTATAGAAGCGTCCCGCATATAATGTATAGAAGCGTCCCGCATGTAATGTATAGAAGCGTCCCGCATGTAATGTATAGAAGCGTCCCGCATGTAATGTATAGAAGCGTCCCGCATATAATGTATAGAAGCGTCCCGCATGTAATGCATAGAAGCGTCCCGCATATAATGTATAGAAGCGTCCCGCATGTAATGTATAGAAGCGTCCCGCATGTAATGTATAGAAGCGTCCCGCATATAATGTATATAAGTGTCCTGCATATAATGTATAGAAGTGCCCTTCATATAATGTATATAAAGTGTCCTGCATATAATGTATATAAGTGTCCTGCATATAATGTATATAAGTGTCCCGCATATAATGTATATAAGTGTCCTGCATATAATGTATATAAGTGTCCTGCATATAATGTATATAAGTGTCCCGCATATAATGTATATAAGTGTCCCGCATATAATGTATATAAGTGTCCTGCATATAATGTATATAAGTGTCCCGCATATAATGTATATAAGTGTCCCGCATATAATGTATAGAAGTGTCCCGCATATAATGTATAGAAGTGTCCCGCATATAATGTATAGAAGTGTCCCGCATGTAATGTATATATGCGTCCCGCATGTAATGTATATAAGCGTCCCGCATGTAATGTATAGAAGCGTCCCGCATGTAATGTATAGAAGCGTCCCGCATGTAATGTATAGAAGCGTCCCGCATGTAATGTATAGAAGCGTCCCGCATGTAATGTATAGAAGCGTCCCGCATGTAATGTATAGAAGAGTCCCGCATGTAATGTATATAAGTGTCCCGCATGTAATGTATAGAAGCGTCCCGCATGTAATGTATAGAAGCGTCCCGCATGTAATGTATAGAAGCGTCCCGCATATAATGTATAGAAGCGTCCCGCATATAATGTATAGAAGCGTCCCGCATGTAATGTATAGAAGCGTCCCGCATGTAATGTATAGAAGCGTCCCGCATGTAATGTATAGAAGCGTCCCGCATGTAATGTATAGAAGCGTCCCGCATGTAATGTATAGAAGCGTCCCGCATATAATGTATAGAAGCGTCCCGCATATAATGTATAGAAGCGTCCCGCATGTAATGTATAGAAGCGTCCCGCATGTAATGTATAGAAGCGTCCCGCATATAATGTATATAAGTGTCCTGCATATAATGTATATAAGTGTCCCGCATATAATGTATATAAGTGTCCTGCATATAATGTATATAAGTGTCCCGCATATAATGTATATAAGTGTCCTGCATATAATGTATATAAGTGTCCCGCATATAATGTATATAAGTGTCCTGCATATAATGTATATATAAGTGTCCCGCATATAATGTATATAAGTGTCCCGCATATAATGTATATAAGTGTCCTGCATATAATGTATATAAGTGTCCCGCATATAATGTATATAAGTGTCCCGCATATAATGTATATAAGTGTCCTGCATATAATGTATATAAGTGTCCCGCATATAATGTATATAAGTGTCCTGCATATAATGTATATAAGTGTCCCGCATATAATGTATAGAAGCGTCCCGCATGTAATGTATAGAAGCGTCCCGCATGTAATGTATATAAGTGTCCTGCATATAATGTATAGAAGTGCCCTTCATATAATGTATATAAAGTGTCCCGCATATAATGTATAGAAGTGTCCCGCATATAATGTATATAAGTGTCCTGCATATAATGTATATAAGTGTCCCGCATATAATGTATATAAGTGTCCCGCATATAATGTATATAAGTGTCCTGCATATAATGTATATAAGTGTCCCGCATATAATGTATATAAGTGTCCTGCATATAATGTATATAAGTGTCCCGCATATAATGTATAGAAGCGTCCCGCATGTAATGTATAGAAGCGTCCCGCATGTAATGTATATAAGTGTCCTGCATATAATGTATAGAAGTGCCCTTCATATAATGTATATAAAGTGTCCTGCACTTCTTTTGACGAGGCTGTATTTTTACGTGTCGTCGTTTGACAGCTGTCAAACGACGACGCGTAAATGACAGGTCGTCGGCACAGTACGTCGGCAAACCCATTCAAATGAATGGGCAGATGTTTGCCGACGTATTGTAGCCCTATTTTCAGACGTAAAACGAGGCATAATACGCCTCGTTTACGTCTGAAAATAGGTCGTGTGAACCCAGCCTCAGAGATGCAGCTGGGAAGCAAAATGGTGGCCGGAGAGCAGCAGGTGGGGGGGGAAGGGGGGGGGTGGATAGGTTTTTTTTTCCCCTTAGGATTCTGGTAGAAATGTAACTCCTCTTGTGACAGGATCCTCATCAATGTCGTCAGAAACGTGCTCAGATACCGGCCTCAAGTGTTTGTCCACCACTTCCTGTAATGTGGAAGAACTTCACATACTGACCTCAGCATTTCCCACTGCAGTTATCTCACACCGAGGACACTGAGGAATCACTTCCACATCCCCCTCCGTATTAAGAGTGTCCTCCAACCAGACCGTTTTGGGTCTCAATTTTACAGTTCAATTAATCTAGATAAACCGTTGTCCGTTTGTAAATGCATCTCTATCGTACTCCAGAGCTGCACTCACTCTTCTGCTGATGGTGTCATTGCATACATACATTACATTACTTATCCTGTACTGATCCTGAGTTACATCCTGTATTATACTCCAGAGCTGCACTCACTATTCTGCTGGCAGGGTCAGTGTACATACAGTGAAGGAAATAAGTATTTGATCCCTTGCTGATTTTGTAAGTTTGCCCACTGTCAAAGACCTGAACAGTCTAGAATTTTTAGGCTAGGTTAATTTTACCAGTGAGAGATAGATTATATAAAAAAAATGAAAAAAAAAATCACATTGTCAAAATTATATATATTTATTTGCATTGTGCACAGAGAAATAAGTATTTGATCCCTTTGGCAAACAAGACTTAATACTTGGTGGCAAAACCCTTGTTGGCAAGCACAGCAGTCAGACGTTTTTTGTAGTTGATGATGAGGTTTGCACACATGTTAGATGGAATTTTGGCCCACTCCTCTTTGCAGATCATCTGTAAATCATTAAGATTTCGAGGCTGTCGCTTGGCAACTCGGATCTTCAGCTCCCTCCATAAGTTTTCGATGGGATTAAGGTCTGGAGACTGGCTAGGCCACTCCATGACCTTAATGTGCTTCTTTTTGAGCCACTCCTTTGTTGCCTTGGCTGTATGTTTCGGGTAATTGTCGTGCTGGAAGACCCAGCCACGAGCCATTTTTAATGTCCTGGTGGATGGAAGGAGGTTGTCACTCAGGATTTGACGGTACATGGCTCCATCCATTCTCCCATTGATGCGGTGAAGTAGTCCTGTGCCCTTAGCAGAGAAACACCCCCAAAACATAATGTTTCCACCTCCATGCTTGACAGTGGGGACGGTGTTCTTTGGGTCATTGGCAGCATTTCTCTTCCTCCAAACACGGCGAGTTGAGTTAATGCCAAAGAGCTCAATTTTAGTCTCATCTGACCACAGCACCTTCTCCCAATCACTCTCAGAATCATCCAGATGTTCATTTGCAAACTTCAGACGGGCCTGTACATGCCTTCTTGAGCAGGGGGACCTTGCGGGCACTGCAGGATTTTAATCCATTACGGCGTAATGTGTTACCAATGGCTTTCTTGGTGACTGTGGTCCCAGCTGCCTTGAGATCATTAACAAGTTCCCCCGTGTAGTTTTCGGCTGAGCTCTCACCTTCCTCAGGATCAAGGATACCCCACGAGGTGAGATTTTGCATGGAGCCCCAGATCGATGTCGATTGACAGTCATTTTGTATGTCTTCCATTTTCTTACTATTGCACCAACAGTCGTCTCCTTCTCACCCAGCGTCTTACTTATGGTTTTGTAGCCCATTCCAGCCTTGTGCAGGTCTATGATCTTGTCCCTGACATCCTTAGAAAGCTCTTTGGTCTTGCCCATGTTGTAGAGGTTAGAGTCAGACTGATCATTGAGTCTGTGGACAGGAGTCTTTTATACCGGTGACCATGTAAGAGCTGTCTATAATGCAGGCACCAAGTTGATGGAGCGTGTAACTGGTCTGGAGGAGGCTGAACTCTTAATGGTTGGTAGGGGGTCACATACTTATTTCTCTGTGCACAATGCAAATAAATCTATATCATTCTGACTATGTGATTCTTATTTTTTTATATAATCTATCTCTCACTGGTAAAATTAACCTAGCCTAAAAATTCTAGACTGTTCATGACTTTGACAGGGGGCAAACTTACAAAATCAGCAAGGGATCAAATACTTATTTCCTCCACTGTACATGACATTACTTATATGGTACTGACCTAACAGCCAGCAGATTTGTTAACACAGCTTGTAAAGGAAAGTGCACGCGCTTTCTCGCTATATATATATATATATATATAATCTCATGAGCCAGGGCTTTGGAGACACAGCCCTGGTCATGAGTAACAACCGCACAACACAATTATTGTCCTGCTTTCGTTAAAACTGGAGACAGGAGATACTGCTTTTGGTCTCCCCCTTAAATGAGGCTCTATCTCCACATTATAAGTGCCCTATATTTTACATAATGTGATCGGCGCTGTAATGTAGATAAGTGGTTTTTATTTAGAAAAACGATCAATTTTGACCAAGTTATGACCTATTTTAGATTTATGCTAATGACTTTAATAGGCAACTGGGCGTTTTTTAGCTTTTGACGAAGTGGGCGTTGTGGAGAGAAGAAGTGCATCACTGACCAATCAACGTCATACACTTCTCTCCATCCATGTACTCTGCACATAGCGATCTTGCTAGATCATGATGATTTGCAGTCACATACTTACATATTAACGTTACTGAAGTGTCTTGAGAGTGAATAGACATCACCTCCAGCCAGGACGCGATGTCTATTCACAATCCCAACACTTTGGTAACATTTGTGTGGGACTTAATGACAGCAAGCGTAATCTCGATGTGCTATGTGAGCAAGTCCCACACAAACATTACCGAAGTGTCGGGAGTGTGAATAGACATCGCGTCCTGGCTGGAGGTGATGTCTATTCACTCAAGACACTTCAGTAACATTACTACACTGAGATTTACTGTGCTTGGTGTACTTTATATCTAGGTGTAATTACTGTTTGTATTAATAATTACCTTTATTTACTATACAGTCGTATCCATTTAGCAGCAAAACAAATAGATTAACGTCAATACAAGAGAAAGGAAGGGGGAACTAAGCACAGCCCTAGTGACCCTGATATAAAAAGGAGAAATTAAGAGTGGGTGACACTGGCCAGTAAACTCCACCAACCCCTTTTACACAGTTCTGGGGTACAATTAGGGGATGTTCACACACACTAATTACGGACGTTATTCGGGCGTTTTTGCCCCAAAGTACGTCCGAAAAATGCAGCTTGAAAGCGTTGACAAACATCTGCCCATTGAAAGCAATGGGCAGACGTTTGTCTGTTCACACGAGGCGTATATTTATGCGCCGCTGTCAAACGACGGCGCGTAAATAGACGCCCGCGTCAAAGAAGTGACCTGTCACTTCTTAGGGCGTAATTGGAGCAGTTATTCATTGACTCCAATGAAAAGCAGCGCCAATTACGTAATGGACGCGGCGTTCAAGCGCCTGCACATGCCGTTACTGCTGAAATTACGGGGATGTTTTCACATCCCCGTAATTTCAGCCGTTACGGACGCTGCCGTGTGAACATACCCTAAAGCTGTCAGCTGAGGACCAGCACCTCCTCATCTAGGTTAAATTCACAAATCAGTCAAAATGCAGCAAAACAGTGTGTTGCCGAGATTGCAAAAATCGCAGCAAAACGGTGCTGTTTTGCCATACACTGGGGTGGGGGACAAAAAACAAGTGTGAACACAGGTGAAGAAAAGAGGGTTATCCAGATGACGGGCAACTGATGCACAAACACTTTAGTCCCCCCACTGGCCCGATTATCTTTCTCCCCCTTTCCTCAAAATGTATAACAGCCCCTCATGCAATCCACTGACCGGCCCCATTCAAGTTACAGCTCTCAGACTGGTCTAAAGTTACATACACTGAAGTTTTGAAGAATTTTTGGACATCACATGACATGAAACCAGACATACAATTGTTAAATCCCTGTTGATCATTTTTGGGGTTTGAGTCCTCACCACAACTGCGAGATTTTCACATCTCTGTAAGTGGTTGTTTTGCAAATATATATATTTGGACAGCAATGGGCGAACCCAGCCCAAGTTGCATCAGATTTTTCCTGCATTCAGTGACTTATGATCATCCTAAAATGTAAACCAAAACACTTAATAAAATAAACTTTAATTTGCAGAATAAATTAACAGTTACAAATAGGACAAAAACTTCATTCTGTGGCTGCAGAGGCAGGGAGGGGTTGCGTTGACCGTCCTGAGGTTGCGATGTTCTTCACTGCAGACTCCACGTCCCGCCTGGTGATGGTTCTCCTCTTGTTATATAGGGACAGCCTGGCAGCCTCAGAAGCAATGGACATGATCAGGTCAGAATCCTGGGACAAGCGGACGCTGCGCTCCTGATGTCCCTGCAAAAGAGAACCAAACATCAGCATGGCATCAATACCCAGGTGCCAGTTATGGCCAGCTTCACTCAACTTGGCACTTAAGATAAGCGGCTGCCAGACTCCTCTGGTGCCGCTTATCTAAAGGCAAAACTAGGATCCAATAGGTTAACTGTCAACCTGTTGGATATTGGTCTCAGATTACATGAGATTTATCCTCCCTCCAGTACCAATCTATACTTAATGCAGGTGTTGGCCTGGGCAGCTTCATTATTGCCTGGTTTGTTACACTGTAGTCAGTTGCTGGTGCTGCATAATGCCACTTGTACACAGGTGGCAAAGCTACATACTCACTGCCCAGGGCAGACTGAAGGGGATCTGAGACTACATTGCATTTGAGTATTTACCTTCTGCATGACTTTACCCAAAATATAATAAGCGCTGCATGTCAGAGGGTCTATAGGACCAAAATCATGGACCAACAGGGACAGTCCACCCTGTTCACTGTCACTTCAATAATGCGTCCCCTCTCCCCACTTCACAGCCATTCATTTGTAGCTCTAAGACACGGTTCACATGGCACAGCTTACAATAAGCATTGAAAAGGGATAGAGGACTCAACTATTCCCAGCCACAGCTCTGCAACATCTTGACAGTGCGGCGAATATTGCAGTAAAAACTGATAGTCCCCACATGTGGCGCACCCCCCCCCCCCCCCAGACATGACTCCGCTTACAGTGCAAGGAGCCTCAGGTCACCTTAATCTAAACCCTTGGGCTGGCAGAGAAAGTTTGGCAAGTCTTTGCCTTTGAACCGTGAGAATAGTTTGGAAGAATGAGATACTTGGATTAAGATCATTACCGGCAATTATAAAGTCGCAGCAGATCAGTCACCTACAGATCAAGTGCGCATGAAAGCCAACGAGCAACGCCAGGACCCAAGTGATGAGGACAAGTCTACTGAGAGGGGCACGACCATATACTACATGGGGGATACTATATCCCAATACTGTGCGAGGAAAGGGACAGGACTACTATTCTGAGCAGGTTTATGGATTAAGGCAGACAATGACAACCAGAAGAGGAGAGTTGTCCGTAGACTTCAGATAGGCCTTCAAGTATTTGGGAAAGTTGGGTAACAGCCAATATGGCTGCCAGACAACTCCAACTCAGGTGGCTACCAGATAAACCCAATTGGACAACTAAATAACGCAACAAGATACTGGCCATATCACTTAAGGACTAGGCAGGTTTGCCATTCAGAATTCCAGGAAAGCTGGGTGGCAGAGCTGTAATGGTGGCCATGTCGGCTGAACCCTGATTTTCCCATATACTGGAGATTTTAAGAGCAACATCACCCACCAACCTGTCTTAAAACCCTGTAGACGAAGCTGGAGTAGATCTCAGACTTTCCTCTGCCTTTCTTCCCCGCAGGTCTCTGGCTTCCAGCCTCCATCTTGTTCTCAGCTGCAGAGCAGCACTTCACCTTAGATTATTCAAGGAGTCTGATAAGGAGAAGGAGGATGATGCCAAGGACATACCGGGCACTGAGGAACATGAGCGGGCGTTTACTGCAGCGTCTGCATTCTGGACACTTCACGCTCTCACCTGCACCTCAATATGTGAATTACCATAAAGTGTAACTAAACTGTCATAGGGACATGTCAGAAGGTCTGATCGGTGGGGGTCCGAGCACTGAGACCCCCACCGATCGCTAAAACTAAGGAGCAGAAGCGCTTGGGTGAGGAAGGTGCCGCTTCGTTTTTGATCAGCCTTCCTCGGAGCAGCGTTTGGGCTCAATAGAAAGTACAGGTATGTATACACCACTCCGAAGAAAGCCGATCAAAAACGAAGCGGCACCGTCCTCACCCGAGCTTTTCTGCGGCTTTGTTATATGATCGGTGGTGGTCTTAGTGCTCGGACCCCTACCGATCAAAGCGTCTGGCATGTCAAGAGTTTAGTTACCATTTAAGGGGGCACATACAAAGATTAGAGTCTGCCAAGCCCATGTACTCAAGTGGGACCAGACGACTAACTTACATGGGTGTCCCAACCCCCCCCCCCCAGCAGATTTTAACATCCCCAATCCTTTGCTTCAGGAAATAAGCCTACCTGGCAGCAGTTTATAGCCCTCTTCTGATGGTAAACATATATATATGGGATAGTCTGGGAAAAAAGCATTCACCTGACAGTTACACAAAGCGTATGGGCACCCTAAGGACATCTCCCAACTACCCAGGGCCTCAGAATCACCATACTGGGTAGAATGTACACAGCCCTTACGTAACGTCTGCATGTGACTGTCTATACAATGACTCACTAGTCAGATGCAGAGAAAAAAAAATAAAAAAGGCTCCCGGGTTCAGTGAAAGTGTCCTGGAAAAAACAATATAAAAATCACAGGTATAATCTGCGCCATGGCAAGCTACGGGCACAGAACAGACCCAAAGTGCAGCAGGCGGAAGCCACATCTGCACCGCCAACAGCTAATCTGTATATTTGAGGGTCACTGCACCCCTATCAGATATGGATAGACTGGCGCACACTGGGAAGTACGGATGCCAAGGCCGCCATACAGCACATGGCATCTCAGGCACAGGCCATGGAGATCAGGCAGGACACAGGATTTCTACATCACAGCTTCAGCCATACATTAGTTACACTGCCCTCAGGGAATTACAGGGTTTTCCAATAAATGACATTAATGCACAGGCCACAAGGGGTCTGCCACTAAGAACCCACTTCCCCACCCCAAGAACAGGGGTGCCACGTTTTCAGTAGAAACATGTGGCGCATACAATCAACCCAGAAAAGTCCATGGAAAAAACAGAAACCAGGAAATATCCCAGAAAAGTAATTTGTAGCAAACAAATCTAAAAAGAAAAACATATATATATTACTGTTCAGTCCCAGAAACAAAAGCCGAATTATCAGATGCCAAATTAAAGGACTGTCACTCAAACTATAAGCATAACCTTACACCCTTCACTATTACCCCAGCCCCTCTTACCTAATGCAGAAACTCTCCAGCACAGCTACTGCTCACAGCTATCTGCCAGGGTTATGTAGCCGGGTCTCAGGTGCTTCCCGTGGACCCGTTATCTGGTGGCCACTCCCTGCCGACCTTCACATTACTTTCATCTGGTTCTCAGCGTGTATTCAGACCAGATTCAGACCACACGTGCTTTTACCGCAATTTCATGCATGTTTTGATGCAGTTGCATTTTTTTTTTTACCGCAACTGCCCCTCACCTGCAATGTCTGAATACTCCCTATTAATACAGGGGCTTATTCACATGGTGCGGTCCAGGCCCCTTTTATTAGGGTGCATTTATGTTAGACTTTTTGGACCGCGCAGTAAAAAATTAATTAAAAAAAAAAATACAAAAAAGGCATGCGGTTTTACCACGAATTGCTGCGGTTTTGCAATTTGGTTTTCACCAGTGCGGTTCTTACAAGTGAAAAAATGAATTTCACCCAGAAAACCCGTGTGGCCGACAACCGAATTGCAAAACCGCATCATTTACCACGTGGTAAAAGAGTCATGTAAATGTCCCCCTAAGGGTATGTTCACACGTAGTCAACCAAAACGTCTGAAAATCCAGAGCTGTTTTCAAGGGAAAACAGACCCTGCTTTTCAGACGTTTTTTACCAACTCGCATTTTTACCAACTCATTTTTGGAGCTGTTTTCATTGGAGTCTATGAGAAAACAGCTCCAAAAACGTCTGAAAGAAGTGTCCTGCATATAATGTATATAAAAGTGTCCTGCACTTCTTTTGACGAGGCTGTATTTTTACGAGTCGTCGTTTGACAGCTGTCAAACGACGACGCGTAAATAACAGGTCGTCTGCACAGTACGTCGGCAAACCCATTCAAATGAATGGGCAGATGTTTGCCGACGTATTGTAGCCATATTTTCAGACGTAAAACGAGGCATAATACGCCTCGTATACGTCTGAAATTTGGCCGTGTGAACATACCCTAAGGGTATGTTCACACGAGGGCGTCCGTTACGGCTGAAATTACGGAGATGTTTCAGCCTGAAAACATCCCCGTAATTTCAGCCGTACCGGCATGTGCAGGCGCTTGAACGCCGCGTCATTTACGGCCGTAATTAGCGCTGCTATTCATTGGAGTCAATGAATAACGGCTCCAATTACGGCCAAAGAAGTGACAGGTCACTTCTTTGACGCGGGCGTCTAGTTACGCGCCGTCATTTGACAGCGGCGCGTAAATATACGCCTCGTGTGAACAGACAAACGTCTGCCCATTGCTTTCAATGGGCAGATGTTTGTCAGCGCTATTGAGGCGCTATTTTCAGACGTAATTCGGGGCCAAAACGCCCGAATTACGTCCGTAAATAGGCCGTGTGAACATACCCTTACCGCAAAATCAAGGCAGAGCACCACGTTTTTTTGCAAAACTGCTGCATTTTGCGGTAATCGTGGCAATAAACCGTGATTTCACTGCGCTGGGTCAAGAGATCCTTACATGAGTCTTTTTTTGTTGCGGTCTTGACGTAATTTTTTTAATTTGAATCTGTATTTAATCGGGTTGTTTTTGTCGCTGTTTTTGTCACAATTTTCATAACATGGCAAAATCACGCCTTGTTCTAACTAACCAACGCGGTGTTGCTGAGTTTCCGAAAACCGCAGCAAAATGCGTTACGGACAGTGATAAAAACGACTCATGGAACTACACAAAAACTGCAACAAAAAAGTGCCATAAAACGACTCAAAAAATGGAGGCATAATTACAACATGGTCATGCGTATGGACCATGATAGGGGGCGCTGAAGTGACCGTAAACAGCAGCCTGTATTCTGCTGATAAACTCACAGGGCAGAACTGACACTGAGCAATTATCAGAACCGCTATTCTCAACCAGGGCGCCATATGTCAACTATGGATCTGACTACACAGACACAACCAGTTCACAGGAAATATATGTATTGTGTTTACTCTCAGATTTCTTATCAGGATCAGTATTATTCCTCACAGACTCTAAGGGTATGTTCACACGAAAAACGGATGTAAAATACGGAGCTGTTTTCATGGGAAAACAAACTGATATTCTGACGATTTTGAGTTTGTGTGTGAACATACACTTATAGTAGTTTTATATTCTTGTATATAGGAGCAGCATTATAGTAGTTATATTCTTGTATATAGGGGGCAGTGTTATAGTAGTTATATTCTTGTATATAGGGGCAGTATTATAGTAGTTATAGTCTTGTATATAGGAGCAGTATTATAGTAGTTATATTCTTGTATATAGGAGCAGTATTATAGTAGTTATATTCTTGTACATAGGGGGCAGTATAATAATAGTTATATTCTTGTATATAGGGAGCAGTATTATAGTAGTTATATTCTTGTATATAGGAGCAGTATTATAGTAGTTATATTCTTGTATATAGGAGCAGTATTATAGTAGTTATATTCTTGTATATAGGAGCAGTATTATAGTAGTTATATTCTTGTACATAGGGGGCAGTATAATAATAGTTATATTCTTGTATATAGGGACAGTATTATAGTAGTTATATTCTTGTATATAGGAGCAGTATTATAGTAGTTATATTCTTGTATATAGGAGCAGTATTATAGTAGTTATATTCTTGTACATAGGGGGCAGTATAATAATAGTTATATTCTTGTATATAGGGACAGTATTATAGTAGTTATATTCTTGTATATAGGAGCAGTATTATAGTAGTTATATTCTTGTATATAGGAGCAGTATTATAGTAGTTATATTCTTGTATATAGGGGGCAGTATTATAGTAGTTATATTCTTGTATATAGGGGCAGTATTATAGTAGTTATATTCTTGTATATAGGAGCAGTATTATAGTAGTTATATTCTTGTATATAGGGGGCAGTATTATAGTAGTTATATTCTTGTATATAGGGGGCAGTATTATAGTAGTTATATTCTTGTATATAGGGGCAGTATAATAGTAGTTATATTCTTGTATATAGGGGAAAGTATTATAGTAGTTATATTCTTGTACATAGGGGGCAGTATAATAATAGTTATATTCTTGTATATAGGGACAGTATTATAGTAGTTATATTCTTGTATATAGGAGCAGTATTATAGTAGTTATATTCTTGTATATAGGAAGCAGTATTATAGTAGTTATATTCTTGTATATAGGAGGCAGTATTATAGTAGTTATATTCTTATATATAGGGCAGTATTATAGTAGTTATATTCTTGTATATAGGGGCAGTATTATAGTAGTTATATTCTTGTATATAGGAAGCAGTATTATAGTAGTTATATTCTTGTATATAGGAGGCAGTATTATAGTAGTTATACTCTTGTATATAGGGGCAGTATTATAGTAGTTATATTCTTGTATATATAGAGCAGTATTATAGTAATTATATTCTTGTATATAGGAGCAGTATTATAGTAGTTATATTCTTGTATATAGGGGCAGTAGTATAGTAGTTATATTCTTGTATATAGGGGCAGTATTATAGTAGTTATATTCTTGTATATAGGAGGCAGTATTATAGTAGTTAAAGTCTTGTATATAGGAGCAGTATTATAGTAGTTATATTCTTGTATATAGGGGGCAGTATTATAGTAGTTATATTCTTGTATATAGGAGCAGTATTATAGTAGTTATATTCTTGTATATAGGTGGCAGTATTATAGTAATTATATTCTTGTATATAGGAGCAGTATTATAGTAGTTATATTCTTGTATATAGGAGGCAGTATTATAGTAGTTATATTCTTGTATATAGGGGGCAGTATTATAGTAGTTATAATCTTGTATATAGGGGTAGTATTATAGTAGTTATAGTCTTGTATATAGGGGCAGTATTATAGTAGTTATATTCTTGTATATAGGGGCAGTAGTATAGTAGTTATATTCTTGTATATAGGGGGCAGTATTATAGTAGTTATATTCTTGTATATAGGAGGCAGTATTATAGTAGTTATATTCTTGTATATAGGCGGCAGTATTATAGTAATTATATTCTTGTATATAGGAGCAGTATTATAGTAGTTATATTCTTGTATATAGGGGCAGTAGTATAGTAGTTATATTCTTGTATATAGGGGGCAGTATTATAGTAGTTATATTCTTGTATATAGGAGGCAGTATTATAGTACAGGGTGGGCCATTTATATGGATACACCTAAATAAAATGGGAATGGTTGGTGATATTAACTTCCTGTTTGTGGCAAATTAGTATATGGGAGCGGGGAAACTTTTCAAGCTGGGTGTTGACCATGGCGGCCATTTTGATGTCAGCCATTTTGTATCCAACTTTAGTTTTTTCAATGGGAAGAGGGTCATGTGACGCATCAAACTTATCGAGAATTTCACAAGAAAAACAATGGTGTGCTTGGTTTTAACGTTACTTTATTCTTTCGTGAGTTATTTATGTCATTATGGGTGTCAGGTCCGAGCATTCCTAGATGAACAGTTTCCTGGAAAGTGGATTGGTCGTCGTGGGTCAGTTGAATGGCCCCCTAGGTCTCCCGATCGGACTCCCTTAGACTTTTATCTTTGGGGTCATCTGAAGGCAATTGTCTATGCTGTGAAGATATGAGATGTGCAGCAACTGAAACTACGGATACTGGAAGCCTGTGCTAGCATTTCTTCTGCGGTGTTGCTATCAGTGTGTGAAGAGTGGGAGAAGATGGTTGCATTGACAATCCAACACAATGGGCAGCACTTTGAACACATTTTATAAGTGGTCAGAAACTTGTAAATAACTCATGAAAGAATAAAGTAACGTTAAAACCAAGCACACCATTGTTTTTCTTGTGAAATTCTCGATAAGTTTGATGTGTCACATGACCCTCTTCCCATTGAAAAATCTAAAGTTGGATACAAAATGGTCGACTTCAAAATGGCCGTCATGGTCAACACCCAGCTTGAAAAGTTTCCCCCCTCCCATATACTAATGTGCCACAAACAGGAAGTTAATATGACCAACCATTCCCATTTTATTTAGGTGTATCCATATAAATGGCCCACCCTGTAGTTATATTCTTGTATATAGGGGCAGTATTATAGTAGTTATATTCTTGTATATAGGGGACAGTATTATAGTATTTATATTCTTGTATATAGGGGCAGTATTATAGTAGTTATATTCTTGTATATAGGGGCAGTATTATAGTAGTTATATTCTTGTATTTAGGGGGCAGTATTATAGTAGTTATATTCTTGTATATAGGGAGCAGTATTATAGTAGTTATATTCTTGTATATAGGGGCAGTATTATAGTAGTTATATTCTTGTATATAGGGGGCAGTATTATAGTAGTTATATTCTTGTATATAGGGGGCAGTATTATAGTAGTTATATTCTTGTATATAGG
Source organism: Rhinoderma darwinii (assembly GCF_050947455.1). Lineage (NCBI taxonomy): Eukaryota > Metazoa > Chordata > Amphibia > Anura > Rhinodermatidae > Rhinoderma > Rhinoderma darwinii. The sequence continues at coordinate 10,293,618 of NC_134692.1, forward strand.
GGCAGTATTATAGTAGTTATATTCTTGTATATAGGAGCAGTATTATAGTAGTTATATTCTTGTATATAGGGGCAGTATTATAGTAGTTATATTCTTGTATTTAGGGGGCAGTATTATAGTAGTTATATTCTTGTATATAGGGAGCAGTATTATAGTAGTTATATTCTTGTATATAGGGGCAGTATTATAGTAGTTATATTCTTGTATATAGGGGCAGTATTATAGTAGTTATATTCCTGTATATAGGGGCAGTATTATAGTAGTTATATTCTTGTATATAGGGGCAGTATTATAGTAGTTATATTCTTGTATATAGGGGGCAGTATTATAGTAGTTATATTCTTGTATATAGGGGGCAGTATTATAGTAGTTATATTCTTGTATATAGGGGCAGTATTATTGTAGTTATATTCTTGTATATAGGGGGCAGTATTATAGTAGTTATACTCTTGTACGTAGGGGCAGTATTATAGTACTTATATTCTTGTATATAGGGGCAGTATTATAGTAGTTATATTCTTGTATATAGGGGCAGTATTATAGTAGTTATATTCTTGTATATAGGAGGCAGTATTATAGTAGTTATATTCTTGTATATAGGGGCAGTATTATAGTAGTTATATTCTTGTATATAGGAGCAGTATTATAGTAGTTATATTCTTGTATATAGGGGCAGTATTATAGTAGTTATATTCTTGTATATGGGGGCAGTATTATAGTAGTTATATTCTTGTATATAGGGAGCAGTATTATAGTAGTGATATTCTTGTATATAGGTGCAGTTTTATAGTAGTTATATTCTTGTATATAGGGGGCAGTATTATAGTAGTTATATTCTTGTATATAGGTCAGTATTATAGTAGTTATATTCTTGTATATAGAGGCAGTATTATAGTAGTTATATTCTTGTATATAGAGGCAGTATTATAGTAGTTATATTCTTGTATATAGGAGGCAGTATTATAGTAGTTATATTCTTGTATATAGGGGCAGTATTGTAGTAGTTATATTCTTGTATATAGGAGCAGTATTATAGTAGTTATATTCTTGTATATAGGGGGCAGTATTATAGTAGTTATATTCTTGTATATAGGAGCAGTATTATAGTAGTTATATTCTTGTATATAGGGGGCAGTATTATAGTAGTTATATTCCTGTATATAGAGGCAGTATTATAGTAGTTATATTCTTGTATATAGGGGCAGTATTATAGTAGTTATATTCTTGTATATAGGGGCAGTTATATAGTAGTTATATCCTTGTATATAGGAGCAGTATTATAGTAGTTATATTCTTGTATATAGGGAGCAGTATTATAGTAGTTATATTCTTGTATATAGGAGCAGTATTATAGTAGTTATATTCTTGTATATAGGGGGCAGTATTATAGTAGTTATATTCTTGTATATAGCAGTATTATAGTAGTTATAGTCTTGTATATAGGGGCAGTATTATAGTAGTTATATTCTTGTATATAGGAGCAGTATTATAGTAGTTATAGTCTTGTATATAGGAGCAGTATTATAGTAGTTATATTCTTGTATATAGGAGCAGTATTATAGTAGTTATAGTCTTGTATATAGGGGCAGTATTATAGTAGTTATATTCTTGAACAGTATTTGTTTCTGTTGCTTATTCAGTGCTGACATATTCCTTAGCTCTTTACAGAGATTGTCACCATTCACATCAGTCTCTGTCCCCAATGGGAATCACAATGTAATTTCCCTATCACACACACTAGGACAAATTTAATAGGAAGCCAATTGAATTATCAGTATGTTTTTGGAGTGTGGGAAGAAGACAGAGAAGCCGGAGAAACCCACGTGATATCTCTCTGGTCTCTTCCGTTTTAGGGGCTCTCTGCACTGAATAATAGTTGGGTGTCCTGAGCAGGGACCCCCCTCTATGACATCTATATGACTTAATAGAACACATAGACTGATGTTGTCCTGAGGTTACGGCTCCTGCAGGAAAGTGAAGGGATGGGTAATAAAGATGTGCAGTGGCTCCGAGCACAGGTTTCAGGCTTGGTGAGCGATGTCGTTCTGCTTCAGCCTTTTAATGAAGTGAAAGGGGAAGTTCATTGAGTGAAACTGAGATATCGGAGCGCACGCTGGAAATTCCTCATTTAATAAAGAGGCGCCGGTCCGTGCAGCGCGGCCCCTGGTGATCTCCGCGGCAGCAGACACCTCACTGATCCATCCAGACCCCCCGAGGCGTCACTGCAGGACACAAGGATGGGGGATTGTGCGGAGGAAGGTGGGTGCCCGGAGGAAGGTGGGTGCCCTCACAATGATGTATTCTTATTCTTGTCATCGAATGCAGCATCACTTTGCAGCTATTTACAGAATATGTTAGGTTATTGGTTAAATAGTTATTTCCTAATATTTTAATATGACAATAGCCCCCTCTAGCTGCAAGACTGATCCCATAATGACTCCCGGGGGGAATTGAAATTCCCCAAAAATCTGTCAGAAGACTTTTGGCTATAAAAATATGTGTGATACTGTCTTATGAGCCGGTGTATCTAAATATGGTGTATCTAAATATATAATGTGTGATACTGTCTGCTGTATCTAATCCTATCATGTGTGATACTGTCTGATGAGTCGGTGTATCTAAATATATCATGTGTGATACTGTCTGCTGTATCTAATCCTATCATGTTTGATACTGTCTGATGAGGCGGTGTATCTAAATTTATAATGTGTGATACTGTCTGCTGTATCTAATCCTATCATGTGTGATACTGTCTGATGAGCCGGTGTATCTAAATATATAATGTGTGATATTGTCTGCTGTATCTAATCCTATCATGTGTGATACTGTCTGATGAGTCGGTGTATCTAAATATATAATGTGTGATACTGTCTGCTGTATCTAATCCTATCATGTGTGATACTGTCTGATGAGTCGGTGTATCTAAATATATAATGTGTGATACTGTCTGCTGTATCTAATCCTATCATGTTTGATACTGTCTGATGAGCCGGTGTATCTAAATTTATAATGTGTGATACTGTCTGCTGTATCTAATCCTATCATGTGTGATACTGTCTGATGAGCCGGTGTATCTAAATATATAATGTGTGATATTGTCTGCTGTATCTAATCCTATCATGTTTGATACTGTCTGATGAGCCGGTGTATCTAAATTTATAATGTGTGATACTGTCTGCTGTATCTAATCCTATCATGTGTGATACTGTCTGATGAGCCGGTGTATCTAAATATATAATGTGTGATATTGTCTGCTGTATCTAATCCTATCATGTGTGATACTGTCTGATGAGCCTGTGTATCTAAATATATAATGTGTGATACTGTCTGATGAGTCGGTGTATCTAAATATATCATGTGTGATACTGTCTGCTGTATCTAATCCTATCATGTGCGATACTGTCTGATGAGACGGTGTATCTAAATATATCATGTGCGATACTGTCTGCTGTATCTAATTCTATCATGTGTGATACTTTCTGATGAGCCAGTGTATCTAAATATATTATGTGTGATACTGTCTGCTGAGATGATGTATCTAATCCTATCATGTGTGATACTGTCCCATGAGCCGGTGTATCTAAATATATCATGTGCGATACTGTCTGCTGTATCTAATTCTATAATGTGTGATACTTTCTGATGAGCCAGTATATCTAAATATATTATGTGTGATACTGTCTGCTGAGATGATGTATCTAATCCTATCATGTGTGATACTGTCCCATGAGCCAGTGTATCTAAATATATCATGTGTGATACTGTCTGCTGTGCTGCTGTATCTAATCCTATCATGTGTGATACTGTCTGCTGAGATGTGTATCTAATCCTATCATGTGTGATACTGTCTGATGAGCCAGTGTATCTAATCCTATCATGTGTGATACTGTCTACTGAGCCAGTGTATCTAAATATATCATGTGTGATACTGTCTGCTGTGCTGCTGTATCTAATTCTATCATGTGTGATACTGTCTGCTGAGATGATGTATCTAATCCTATCATGTGTGATACTGTCTGATGAGCCAGTGTATCTAATCCTATCATGTGTGATACTGTCTGCTGAGCCAGTGTATCTAATCCTATCATGTGTAATACTGTCTGTTGAGATGCTGTATCTAATTCCATCATGTGTGATACGGTCTGATGAGCTGCTGTATCTAATCCTATCATGTGTGATACTGTCCCATGAGCCAGTGTATCTAAATATATCATGTGTGATACTGTCTGCTGTGCTGCTGTATCTAATCCTATCATGTGTGATACTGTCTGCTGAGATGTGTATCTAATCCTATCATGTGTGATACTGTCTGATGAGCCAGTGTATCTAATCCTATCATGTGTGATACTGTCTACTGAGCCAGTGTATCTAAATATATCATGTGTGATACTGTCTGCTGTGCTGCTGTATCTAATTCTATCATGTGTGATACTGTCTGCTGAGATGATGTATCTAATCCTATCATGTGTGATACTGTCTGATGAGCCAGTGTATCTAATCCTACCATGTGTGATACTGTCTGCTGAGCCAGTGTATCTAATCCTATCATGTGTAATACTGTCTGTTGAGATGCTGTATCTAATTCCATCATGTGTGATACGGTCTGATGAGCTGCTGTATCTAATCCTATCATGTGTAATACTGTCCTGCTGTATCTAATTCTATCATGTGTGATACTTTCTGATGAGCCAGTGTATCTAAATATATTATGTGTGATACTGTCTGCTGAGATGATGTATCTAATCCTATCATGTGTGATACTGTCCCATGAGCCGGTGTATCTAAATATATCATGTTCGATACTGTCTGCTGTATCTAATTCTATCATGTGTGATACTTTCTGATGAGCCAGTATATCTAAATATATTATGTGTGATACTGTCTGCTGAGATGATGTATCTAATCCTATCATGTGTGATACTGTCCCATGAGCCAGTGTATCTAAATATATCATGTGTGATACTGTCTGCTGTGCTGCTGTATCTAATTCTATCATGTGTGATACTGTCTGATGAGCCAGTGTATCTAATCCTATCATGTGTGATACTGTCTGCTGAGCTGCTGTACCTAATTCTATCATGTGTGATACTGTCTGCTGAGCCATTGTATCTAATCCTATCATGTGTAATACTGTCTGTTGAGATGCTGTATCTAATTCCATCATGTGTGATACGGTCTGATGAGCTGCTGTATCTAATCCTATCATGTGTAATACTGTCCTGCTGTCTCTAATCCTATCATGTGTGATACTGTCTGCTGAGCCACTGTATCTAATCCTATCATGTGTGATACTGTCTGCTGTGCTGCTGTATCTGATCCTATCATGTGTGATACTGTCTGCTGAGCCACTGTATCTAATCCTATCACGTGTGATACTGTCTGCTGTGCTGCTGTATGTAATCCTACCATGTGTGATACTGTCTTGGAGGACCACATAGCACTACATCCCCAACCATATGTTTTAATGCAGAGTAGGTGATAGATATCATAGATACAAGGCACAGGTTTGCATTTGGACTTTGGTATAAAGGGGTCTGACACTGAACTGCTTCTTCTTCCTGCCAGGATCCTGTCATCGTAGCTCTCTGCAGCCGCCACTAGGGGGAGCTCACTGCATACAGATTTATACGGCTCCCATTGTGTTCAGTACTAGCTGTCTAAATCCATATGCATTGACCCCCCATCAGAAAATACAGTCCCCCATAAAGATTTACAGTGAAACCTCTCCAAACGATCACCTCTATGAGAAGACCACCCTGTAGAAGACAACTTTTCAATGCAATTTTAGGTGGTCGTCTCAAAGATGTTTGACGGTATTTCTTGGAATTATTAGGCTCAGATCACGTCTTGCAAATTGACTTCGTCTGTAATGACAGGGTAGGGAGACAGACAGGTGAGCCCTAATCTACCCGCCACTCAGTCCCTGCCTACTTGCAACGACCCGTCCTAAGCGACGGGGTACAACTGGGCGACGGTCCCTACGCTCAGTAAGTGCAAGACAGACAAACAGACAAGGGTACACAGAAGCTAGGGAAACGGGGCAGCTGCCCACGGAGACACCGTGAGCAACCAGAGTAGTGAATGAGCCGAGTCAAACCAGGAGAGAACGAGGTACAAAACACTGAGCAGGAGAGTGGTCAAGCCAAGGTCAATAACAAGCAGAGGATGAGTACTACAAGCACCAGCAGCAAGCCAGGAAACAAGCATAGAAGAATCACAGGCAAAGGAGGAACAGGAAAGACAGGTATAAATAGACAGTGGGCGGGAGCTAGCTCCGTCTGGCCAGGCTGTGATAGGCTCTCCCACTCCTAAGCCTGCCATCCTGAGTGGTGGAAGATGGAGTCAGTCTCACAGACATAGAAGCAGGTGCAGACTGATTGCCCACGGGCGCCGACACAGAAGCTGTGTCTGGCAAATACTTTACATCGTCATACACTAATACATACATACACACACACACACACACACACACACACACACACACACACACACACGGGCGTAACTAGGAAAGACTGGACCCCATAGCAAACTATTGACTGGGGCCCCCCCTCCCCTGGGTGTCACACAACCCCCCCCCCCCACTTGTAGATAGTGCCTTTTTTACAGTCCCCCCTGTAGATAATGCCATACAGCCCCCCCTGTAGATAACGCCATACAGCCCCCCCTGTAAAGAACGCCATACAGCCCCCCCTGTAGAGAACGCCATACAGCCCCCCCTGTAGAGAACGCCATACAGCCCCCGCTGTAGGGAACGCCATACAGCCCCCCCTGTAGGGAACACCATACAGCCCCCCCTGTAGGGAACGCCATACAGCGCCCCCCTGCAGGGAATGCCATACAGCGCCCCCCCTGCAGGGAACGCCATACAGCGCCCCCCCCCTGCAGGGAATGCCATACAGCGCCCCCCCCTGCAGGGAATGCCATACAGCGCCCCCCCTGCAGGGAATGCCATACAGCGCCCCCCCTGCAGGGAACGCCATACAGCGCCCCCCCCTGCAGGGAACGCCATACAGCGCCCCCCCTGCAGGGAACGCCATACAGCGCCCCCCCCCTGCAGGGAACGCCATACAGCGCACCCCCCCCTGCAGGGAACGCCATACAGCGCCCCCCCTGCAGGGAACGCCATACAGCGCCCCCCCTGCAGGGAACGCCATACAGCCCCCCCCCCCAAAAAAAATGCGACCTACATGGTGTCCTACAAATAACATGCATCCCCTATCCACAGGACAGGGGATACATGTGTGATCGCTGGCAGCGATAGGGAGAACGGGGGACTGAAAGTCCCTGAAGTTCTCCATGACTAACCTCTGACTTCCGGTGTCTGTGTCGGCAGCTCCGTAGAAATGAATGGAGCGCTGGTCACGCATGCGCACAAGCGCGACCGTCGCTCCATTCATTTGTACGTAGCTGCCGACACAGACCCCGGAAGTCCGAGGTTTGTGATGGAGAACTTCAGGGGACTTTCAGTCCCCCGTTCTCCCTATCAATGCCAGCGATCACACATGTATCCCCTGTCCTGTGGATGTCCTGTGGAGAGGGGATACATGTCCTGTGGAGAGGGGATACATGTCTTTTGTTTAATGGCAGAGCGGGGAGATACCTCCCTGCTCTGCCGTAGTGTTCAGTGGTGTCGAGCTGTAGCTACGGCTGCTACGGCCGTAGTTACGGAACTGCGCGCGCGCGCGCACACACACACACACACACACACACACACACACACTCCTTGTGTCAGCGAAAACAGTGTTTTACAGTGCTGATGGCTGGGTGCAGTGGTCTCCCAACACAGGACTGTAGCTGTCAGTTACACTACAGTCCCACCCACATTGAGCTGATCAGCAGTGTAAACGATGGGAAGAACAAGAACATAGCAGCAGCGAGTACAGAACACCTTTTTTATTTGACTTTTACTACATTTTTTAAATTATTAAATATAATAACTCCACCCATGGGATAAATCTATACTCAGAATAATGTTACTGGGAAACCTCTCATGTTCCATCACCCATAAGAGTATGTAGTGTGATCTCTATTCCATAAACTGAAAAGCAAAGAGCGATTTGTCACCTGATTCTATGACTCATCTCTACAAACATGATACTCATTACCTCATTGGCTCTGGATTGCTTTATTCTATAGGCATCATCATCTTTGTATAAGTTAATGTTCACCTTGTGCTGGAATGAGAGCTTACCTTTTCTTGGATTTAGTCTCTTGTAAGCTCAGTTGTTTTTTCTCCACATTTCTGCTGCCTTCAGTATATGGAACAGGAAGTAGCTGTCTGACATCTACTATTGTAAGCCATATTTGCTCCCATAGGGCAAATTTATCTGTCACCTAGTCACCCAGAAAGTCCTTCTCCTCCCTCTCTTAGGTCTCCCTGTCAATCACAGTGGGATAATCTCTTATTCCTCCCATTGTGCAGACACATGCTTGATCAAATCTCTTTCTAAAGTAGTAAACATGGTTTGTGTCAGACCAAGCAGAGTATTTACCCTCACGTATAGTCTATAAAGTTCCCAGAATTTAGTTATTTGTTTTTTTATACATTAAAAAAAATAGGAAGTGCTGTCAAGTATCATTCAATGGTGACATTAGTGAGAAAGGAAGTAGCTAACTTCTCCTCTTAATTGGGGGTTGTAATGATCTGATTCATGTGATACCCAGAGAAAGAACTAACATGGTGGCACAATTTCCCCTAAAGCTCCCCCTTTGGTTAGAGTTGAGGTACTCAGCTGGCCCCATGACTTAGGTGCCGGTAGCTTGTCAGGGGGTTGATTCTCTGGATAATAGTTAACGAGGTGAAATCGGACATTAAGGTTATAATAGAAGTACGGTTACTATGGGCAATGACAAATTTAAAAGTTTTGGGAAAGACGAACAGAAGATGGGAAACATAGCGTGGTCAGGCAGTCCAGAAGTAGTTCATGGAAATCAGAGACAGATGCGTTACCAGGAATGAAGGGTAGATCGAGGTCGGATAATCCAAGGCAGTAAGGGTATGTGGGAACGGAACGCCGTTATTCCCATTAAAATCAATGGGCAGATGTTTGGAGGCGTTCAGCCCCCGCATTTTTAGGCGTTTACGGCCCGAAAAACTGCTAAATATAGGTTGTGTGAACATACTCTAACAGTAATGAAGCAGTGCCAGGTGTGCACAACAGTAGAAGGTCATTCAGAAAAGTAGAGTCAAACAAGCCGAGGTTCAGTAAAGAACCAGGCGTTAAAAGTAGGGACGGCTGATAACAGAGGCAAAAAGCCATTTATGAAAATATTTTATCACCAGGATATGAATGCGTGCGACCTGATCCTCCTGACTTCATGTAGCTGAACGTACGATTATATACCAATCAACTTTATGCCATCATTTCTGATCTGTTTCTTAAGATTCACCAAGGAATCGCGGCTATGGAACCATTCCAAGTCCCAACAGTGAAGAAGATTCCACTTATCTGGATGAAAAGATTTCTATACCATCCACAAGTAGAGTGAGTTATAAATCTGATCGCGATGGTCCAAAAATCTAGAATACCTGATAATCCGGCACGTATCACTACCCACCGGTGCCGGATTAAAGACATTTTACTGTATCTAGATTTGATTTTATAAATTGCATTGGAGTTCCTGTTTGTAGCCATTTATTATCATGAAGAATTATATCCAGTGGTGGGACAAGTAACCACGGGGCCACACAGAAAAATGTGGAATGTCTCCCTCCCTCAGATGTGGCGGCTACTGGTCTTACATCCAGACTTATGTAGGATATATTGTATCGCTGCAGATTGTGTATAACCAGTAACATTTCCACCTGACATACAATGTTCGTCAGTTTCTATTACCCTATTATCATCCGCCAGATACATTGTGACCATGTGACGCTGCTGTCTATACGGATACATTGTGACATGTGACGCTGCTGTCTATACGGATACATTGTGACCATGTGACGCTGCTGTCTATACGGATACATTGTGACATGTGACGCTGCTGTCTATACGGATACATTGTGAGCATGTGACGCTGCTGTCTATACGGATACATTGTGACATGTGACCCTACTGTCTATATGGATACATTGTAACCATGTGACGCTGCTGTCTATACGGATACATTGTGATCATGTGACGCTGCTGTCTATATGGATACATTGTGACCATGTGACGCTGCTGTCTATACGGGTACATTGTGACCATGTGACGCTGCTGTCTATACGGATACATTGTGACCATGTGACGCTGCTGTCTATACGGATACATTGTGACCATGTGACGCTGCTGTCTATACGGGTACATTGTGACCATGTGACGCTGCTGTCTATACGGATACATTGTGACCATGTGACGCTGCTGTCTATACGGATACATTGTGACCATGTGACGCTGCTGTCTATATGGATACATTGTGACCATGTGACGCTGCTGTCTATACGGGTACATTGTGACCATGTGACGCTGCTGTCTATACGGATACATTGTGACATGTGACGCTGCTGTCTATACGGATACATTGTGACCATGTGACGCTGCCGTCTATACGGGTACATTGTGACCATGTGACGCTGCTGTATATACAGATACATTGTGACCATGTGACGCTGCTGTCTATACGGATACATTGTGACCATGTGACGCTGCTGTCTATACGGATACATTGTGACCATGTGACGCTGCTGTCTATATGGATACATTGTGACCATGTGACGCTGCTGTCTATACGGGTACATTGTGACCATGTGACGCTGCTGTCTATACGGATACATTGTGACATGTGACGCTGCTGTCTATACGGATACATTGTGACCATGTGACGCTGCCGTCTATACGGGTACATTGTGACCATGTGACGCTGCTGTATATACAGATACATTGTGACCATGTGACGCTGCTGTCTATACGGATACATTGTGACCATGTGACACTGCTGTCTATACGGATACATTGTGACCATGTGACGCTGCCGTCTATACGGATACATTGTGACCATGTGACGCTGCTGTCTATACGGGTACATTGTGACCATGTGACGCTGCCGTCTATACGGGTACATTGTGACCATGTGACACTGCTGTCTATACGGATACATTGTGACCATGTGACGCTGCTGTCTATACGGATACATTGTGACCATGTGACGCTGCTGTCTATACGGATACATTGTGACCATGTGACGCTGCTGTCTATACGGATACATTGTGACATGTGACGCTGCTGTCTATACGGATACATTGTGACCATGTGACGCTGCCGTCTATACGGGTACATTGTGACCATGTGACGCTGCTGTATATACAGATACATTGTGACCATGTGACGCTGCTGTCTATACGGATACATTGTGACCATGTGACACTGCTGTCTATACGGATACATTGTGACCATGTGACGCTGCCGTCTATACGGATACATTGTGACCATGTGACGCTGCTGTCTATACGGGTACATTGTGACCATGTGACGCTGCCGTCTATACGGGTACATTGTGACCATGTGACACTGCTGTCTATACGGATACATTGTGACCATGTGACGCTGCTGTCTATACGGATACATTGTGACCATGTGACGCTGCTGTCTATACGGATACATTGTGACCATGTGACGCTGCTGTCTATACGGGTACATTGTGACCATGTGACGCTGCTGTCTATACGGATACATTGTGACCATGTGACGCTGCTGTCTATACGGATACATTGTGACCATGTGACGCTGCTGTCTATACGGATACATTGTGACCATGTGACGCTGCTGTCTATACGGGTACATTGTGACCATGTGACGCTGCTGTCTATACGGATACATTGTGACCATGTGACGCTGCTGTCTATACGGATACATTGTGACCATGTGACGCTGCTGTCTATATGGATACATTGTGACCATGTGACGCTGCTGTCTATACGGGTACATTGTGACCATGTGACGCTGCTGTCTATACGGATACATTGTGACATGTGACGCTGCTGTCTATACGGATACATTGTGACCATGTGACGCTGCCGTCTATACGGGTACATTGTGACCCTGTGACGCTGCTGTATATACAGATACATTGTGACCATGTGACGCTGCTGTCTATACGGATACATTGTGACCATGTGACACTGCTGTCTATACGGATACATTGTGACCATGTGACGCTGCCGTCTATACGGATACATTGTGACCATGTGACGCTGCTGTCTATACGGGTACATTGTGACCATGTGACGCTGCCGTCTATACGGGTACATTGTGACCATGTGACACTGCTGTCTATACGGATACATTGTGACCATGTGACGCTGCTGTCTATACGGATACATTGTGACCATGTGACGCTGCTGTCTATACGGATACATTGTGACCATGTGACGCTGCTGTCTATACGGGTACATTGTGACCATGTGACGCTGCTGTCTATATGGATACATTGTGACCATGTGACGCTGCTGTCTATACGGATACATTGTGACCATGTGACGCTGCTGTCTATACGGGTACATTGTGACATGTGACGCTGCTGTCTATACGGATACATTGTGACCATGTGACGCTGCTGTCTATATGGATACATTGTGACCATGTGACGCTGCTGTCTATACGGATACATTGTGACCATGTGACGCTGCTGTCTATATGGATACATTGTGACATGTGACGCTGCTGTCTATACGGATACATTGTGACATGTGACGCTGCTGTCTATACGGATACATTGTGACCATGTGACGCTGCTGTCTATATGGATACATTGTGACCATGTGACGCTGCTGTCTATACGGATACATTGTGACATGTGACGCTGCTGTCTATATGGATACATTGTGACCATGTGACCCTGCTGTCTATATGGATACATTGTGACCATGTGACGCTGCTGTCTATACGGATACATTGTGACCATGTGACGCTGCTGTCTATACGGATACATTGTGACCATGTGACGCTGCTGTCTATATGGATACATTGTGACATGTGACGCTGCTGTCTATATGGATACATTGTAACACTGGTCGGCCTTGTTTCCCTAATCCTGGATAAACATTTCAGATTCATAAAACGAGGTCTGTGACAAAAAGTAAATATTGCTGCTGCCGACTGACCGGTTATCTAAGGACAAATATAGTTAGGAATTCTTTTAATGCAGGAGTAAATGGAAGCGGTGGGGGGGGGGGGGGGGAGGGGGAAAAAAGCAGAAATTTCCGCTGCAGCTACGCGACATAAACCTGATGAATAGATTGTGGCCCTAAGTATTTAACTACGACATGATTTTTTCAGACCGGTATACATCATTTTACATAGTCATTGTATTCCTAGTAATATTCCTGGTGGTCTAGAGTAGTTTAGGGCTGAATACCTAGTATCTCTGGTGCTGAAGGGGTTAATGGGAATAGCCGTGGTGGTTATGGGTTCATACCAAATACCCCTAGAGGTCTAGGGTGGGTTAGAGGAAGATACCTAACATCTCTGATGGGTGAAGGGGTTAATGCTATTATCTGTGGTGGTCTAGAGAAGTAAAGAGTCATTTTATTTTGTTTGATCAGTTTTTTTTTCCTTTTCATTCTCATAGTTAAACGGGTTATCTGGGAACCAAATATTATTATCCGTGTAATCACTGCAGTAATATACATTCCGGTCCCCCGTCGCTCTGATTCTGAGATTTCATAGATTTTTAGAGCGCTGCCGGGGGATCGGACGTCTAGTTGCACGGTCTTGTTTGATGACGATACAACTCTTCGTCATGTGACCGGTCCCGCTGTATTCTATGTACAAGCAGGAGCAGTAATACAGCGATTACACGGAGTACAGCGGAGTCGGTCACGTCATCAAAAAAGATAGTGCAACTAGACTTCCGGTCCCACGGCAGCGCTATAAAAATGTATGAAAATCTCAGAATCAGCGCGACGGGGGACCGAAATGTATATTAGCGAGTGTATCACGTACTGCAGTGACTACATGGATAATAATATTTGGTCCCCGCATAACCCCTTTAAATTATTCCATTCTGGCTGCCTGCAGTCACCACTAGGGGGAGCTCACTGTATATGGTTTTATACTGCTCCCATTGAACTTAATACTAGCTGTATGAATCCATATGTAAGGTCCAGAATTCTTCTAGAGGTCGGATCCCTCTTTTTTTTTTATACAAAGCTCCAAATCCTCCGCTTCCCCTAAAAGGGTAACTAAACATTCAATAAACTTCTGACGTGTCATAGTGACATGTCAGAAGTTTTGATTGGTGGGGGTCCGAGCACTGAGACCCCCACCAATAGCTAGAACGAAGCAGCTGAAGGTCTCGTGTGAGCGCTCAGCCGCTTCGTGTCAGTTCGGCTTTTTCCGGATCTGTATCGGAGTACGGGCTGATAGACTTTCTATTGAGTCCGTACACCGATACATTTATTTCTGGAAAAAGGCAAACAGAAACGAAGCGGCTGAGCGCTCACACGGGAACTACTGCCGCTTCGTTGTAACGATTGGTGGGGGTCTCAGTGCTCGGACCCCCACCAATCAAAACTTCTGCCATGTCACTATGACACGTCAGAAGTTTGTTGAAAGTTTAGTTACCCTAAAATGAAAAAAAAAATAAAATGCAGCCACCACTAGAGGGCGCTCATGACATTAGGATTTATACATTGCACTCAATAATACATCTCTGCAGTGACTGAACGAATGTTATAGGTTTTCTCCTGAACTGCTCACAGGGGGGTGCGGGTACTAGGAAACCCCCATAAGTTTACTCATGCAGAGGGTCATGTAATGGATGTGAATGAGGGACCGGCTAGCAATTGCTGTATCATGTTTTATGTCTATGCCCCTCACAGGCTGGCTTCAGCTTCCGGAAACTCTGGGCGTTCACTGGACCCGGCTTCCTCATGAGCATCGCCTACCTGGACCCTGGAAACATTGAGTCCGACCTGCAGTGTGGGGCAATTGCTGGATTTAAGGTAGGTGCTAACATTTTAGGCCTTATTCACACAGTGCAGATTTGGTGCCATTTTTTGGTGAAGTTTTTGAAGCCACAGTCAGGAGTGCATGAAAAAAAGAGGAGAAGCAGAATCTTTCCTATATACTTCCCCTCCCTTTACAATCTACTCCCGGGCATGGCTTTATAAACGGCATTAAAAAGGGCACAAAAACGGCACTGTGTGAATAAGACCTTAACCTCTTGTAGATCCTGTGCTGATCAATGGAAGGGGAATCACCTGAGGACATTCTGCCTCCCATGTAGAAAGGGGTGATAGAGAAAGGCACCAGGAGGAGGCGCTATTTGGATCTCCTGCTCCAGGGCTACCATTCACTGTTAGGCTTCGTTCACATTTGCGTCGAGGTTCCGTTCGTAGGTTTCGTCAGACCTTTCCGAAATGATCCCACAAACGGAAACCATAGCTTTCCGTTTGCATTACCATTGATTTCAATGGTAATGCTTCCGTTGCTAATGGTTTCCATTTGTCTCCGTTCCGCAAGGTCTCCGTTTTTTTTTTTGCAGAATCAATAGCGTATTCGTCTACGCTATTGATTCTACAAAAAAAACAGAAGCTATGGTTTCCGTTTGGTTTTCGTTCGTGGGATCCCCTGACGAAAAGGGGATCCCACAAACGGAACCCCCGATGCAGATGTGAACGAAGCTTAATAAGATTCATCAATATTTTATATCCTCACTGGACGAATTTTGCCACATCAAAGGATGTAAACTTATTACATCATGACATTTCTTGGCATTGAAGTCTTACACAACGTATTAAGTCATATAAACAACCGCAAATACTGCGTATAAAGCCAAGACAGACGCCGAGAGAGAGCAAGATGCAGCCAGACGTACACCGACCCGCCAGAATAATGACACCGCCAATGACTAATATAGTGTAATTCCCCTCGCGCCACCATAACAGCTCCGACCATCGAGGCCTGGTCTCCGCTGATTTCTGAAGGTCCTGTGGTCTCCGGTATAAGACGTTGGCAGCAGATCCTATAAGTCCTGTAAGGTGTGAGGTGCGGCCTCCAGGGATCGGACTTGTTTTTCCTGCAGATCCCACAGATGATCGATCAGATTGAGATCTGGGTAATTTGGAAACAAGTCGTCACCTTGAAGTCTTTGTCATGTTCCTCATCATTCCTGTATAATGTCTGCAGTGTGGCGGGGGCATTATCCTGCAGTGTGGCGGGGGGCGTGATCCTGCAGTGTGGCGGGGGGCGTGATCCTGCAGTGTGGCGGGGCTTTACCCTGCAGTGTGGCGGGGGGCATTATCCTGCAGTGTGGCGGGGGCGTTATCCTGCAGTGTGGCGGGGCCGTTATCCTGCAGTGTGGCGGGGGCATTATCCTGCAGTGTGGCGGGGGCGTTATCCTGCAGTGTGGCGGGGGCATTATACTGCAGTGTGGTGGGAGCGTTATCCTGCAGTGTGGCGGGAGCGTTATCCTGCAGTGTGGCGGGGGCGTTATCCTGCAGTGTGGCGGGGGCGTTATCCTGCAGTGTGGCGGGGGCGTTATCCTGCAGTGTGGCGGGGGCGTTATCCTGCAGGGTGGCGGGGGCGTTATCCTGCAGTGTGGCGGGGGCGTTATCCTGCAGTGTGGCGGGGGCGTTATCCTGCAGTGTGGCGAGGGCGTTATCCTGCAGTGTGGCGGGGGGCATTATCCTGCAGTGTGGCGGGGGTATTATCCTGCAGTGTGGCGGCGGCGTTATCCTGCAGTGTGGCGGGGGCATTATCCTGCAGTGTGCTCGGGGGCGTTATCCTGCAGTGTGGTGGGGGCATTATCCTGCAGTGTGGCGGGAGCATTATCCTGCAGCGTGGCGGGGGCGTTATCCTGCAGTGTGGCGGAGGCATTATCCTGCAGTGTGGCGGGGGCATTATCCTGCAGTGTGGCGGGGGCATTATCCTGCAGTGTGGCGGGGGCTTTATCCTGCAGTGTGGCGGGGGCATTATCCTGCAGTGTGGCGGGAGCGTTATCCTGCAGTGTGGCGGGGGCGTTATCCTGCAGTGTGGCGGGGGCGTTATCCTGCAGTGTGGCGGGGGCCTTATCCTGCAGTGTGGCGGCGGCAATATCCTGCAGTGTGGCGGGGGCGTTATCCTGCAGTGTGGCGGGGGCGTTATCCTGCAGTGTGGCGGGGGCGTTATCCTGCAGTGTGGCGGGGGCGTTATCCTGCAGTGTGGCGAGGGCGTTATCCTGCAGTGTGGCGGGGGCGTTATCCTGCAGTGTGGCGGGGGCGTTATCCTGCAGTGTGGCGGGGGCGTTATCCTGCAGTGTGGCGGGGGCGTTATCCTGCAGTGTGGCGGGGGCGTTATCCTGCAGTGTGGCGGGGGCGTTATCCTGCAGTGTGGCGGGGGGCATTATCCTGCAGTGTGGCGGGGGGTATTATCCTGCAGTGTGGCGGGGCGTTATCCTGCAGTGTGGCGGGGGTATTATCCTGCAGTGTGGCGGGGGCATTATCCTGCAGTGTGGCGGGGGCATTATCCTGCAGTGTGGCGGGGGCGTTATCCTGCAGTGTGGCGGGGGCGTTATCCTGCAGTGTGGCGGGGGCGTTATCCTGCAGTGTGGCGGGGGCATTATCCTGCAGTGTGGCGGGGGCGTTATCCTGCAGTGTGGCGGGGGCATTATCCTGCAGTGTGGCGGGGGCGTTATCCTGCAGTGTGGCGGGGGCGTTATCCTGCAGTGTGGCGGGGGCGTTATCCTGCAGTGTGGCGGGGGCGTTATCCTGCAGTGTGGCGGGGGCGTTATCCTGCAGTGTGGCGGGGGCGTTATCCTGCAGTGTGGCGGGGGCGTTATCCTGCAGTGTGGCGGGGGCATTATCCTGCAGTGTGGCGGGGGCGTTATCCTGCAGTGTGGCGGGGGCATTATCCTGCAGTGTGGCGGGGGCGTTATCCTGCAGTGTGGCGGGGGCGTTATTCTTAAGTGTGGCGGGGGCATTATCCTGCAGGGTGGTGGGGGCATTATCCTGCAGTGTGGCGGGGGCTTTATCCTGCAGGGTGGTGGGGGCATTATCCTGCAGGGTGGTGGGGGCATTATCCTGCTGATAAAGGGCACCTTCTTCCATTGCTCCAGTTTTGATGATCACGTCCCTATTGTAGGCACTTTCATCAGTGGACGGGGGTCAGCAGGGGGCGCTCTGACTGGTCTGCGGCTACACAGCCCCATATACAGCAAGGTGCGATGTTCTGCGTGTTCTGGCTCCTTTCTATCATAGTCAGCAGTAACTTTATCAGTAATTTGTACTGCAGTATCTCCTCTGTGGGATCGGACCAGACGGACGAGCCTTCACCCCACACATCAATAAGTCTTGGGCGCCCATTACCCTGTCGTCGGTCACCGGTCGTCCCTCCTTGGAGCACTTTTGGTCGGTAATAACCACCACATACTGGGGACACCCCACAAGACCGGCCGTTCTCGTCAGCCGCCATTGTAACCAGATCGTCAGTGTTATTCACTTCACCCGTCAGTGGTTTTATGTTGTAACTGATCGGTGTATATAGTGTTATAGTATTTACATATCTTTATACTTACCTATGGGCCACGGCCCCTTGGTGACCGGCTGACAGTATCCACATCATTGTTAGTCTAGCCCCCGCCCTGCTGACTACGACTCTGTCCTAATGCCAAAGGGCTTCTCCCCTGCCGGATTATCAGGTGATTTCATGGTAAACCGGCAAGGATATATTTTCGTTTTCTGCTAAATGAGCAGATTTTCTGGACCATTGGGTGCCGTATTAATGGAATTTTCTCTATATCTTTGTTTTAATATAATCTGATGTGTTTTCCCAGATCCTGTGGGTTCTACTTGGTGCCACCTTCCTTGGTCTTCTGTGTCAGCGGCTGGCCATACGGCTCGGGGTGGTAACCGGTAGAGATTTGGCACAAGTTTGCCGTTCTTACTACCCAAAGGTAAGGTCATACTCACCACTCACATAGTCATACACGTTAGTAGCTATTACGTGACCTCCGCACAGAGTCACTTAGTAAATCCTCTCCGTTACTTGTACTGAGTTACATGATGTTTTCTTCTCTATTTACATCTAAAGCTAAATTCTGAATTCTACTAGTTTCCTGGAAGCAGTGCATTGTGGGAGCTCAGATGTCAGTTACAGATAACCAGGTAGGTCACATGTCTGACAATGGGGTGGAGCTAAACCACTGACTGTTTCCAAGGGCGACTAGCAGAATTCTGACAGCAGCTCTGGATGTGAATGGAGAAAAAGACAGGAAATAACTTGAAATCAGTACAAGAACAGTATCGTAAAGTATCCACAAAGGGGGATAAATGCTCCGTCATCTTGTGTTACCCCCTCCCACATTTCATTCTTTTTCATTGTATCTATTTCAGAAGAATGAATTGTGTAGATACATTATTGGTTTTCTTTGCTTCCGTTGTGTCTCAGGCCCCCCGCTGGATTCTGTGGATTTTAGTGGAAATAGCCATTATTGGGTCAGATATGCAGGAAGTCATTGGTACCGCCATTGCATTTAGTCTACTGTCAGCTGGACGGTAAGATCCTCATATATTTACATCTATCTATACATATAGAAGGATATAGACAGACAGATATCAGACAGACAGATAGATATCAGACAGACATGAGATAGATAGATATGAGATAGATAGATAGATAGATAGATAGATAGATAGATAGATAGATAGATAGATAGATAGATAGATATGAGATAGATAGATATCAGACAGACAGACAGACAGATATGAGATAGATAGATATCAGACAGACAGACAGATATGAGATAGATAGATATCAGACAGACAGACAGACAGATATGAGATAGATAGATATGAGATAGATAGATATCAGACAGACAGACAGATATGAGATAGATAGATAGATAGATAGATAGATAGATAGATAGATAGATAGATAGATAGATAGATAGATAGATAGATAGATAGATAGATAGATAGATAGATAGATATCAGACAGACAGATATGAGATAGATAGATATCAGACAGACAGATATGAGATAGATAGATATGAGATAGATAGATATCAGACAGATAGACAGACAGACATGAGATAGATAGATATGAGATAGATAGATAGATAGATAGATAGATAGATAGATAGATAGATAGATAGATAGATAGATAGATAGATAGATAGATAGATAGATATCAGACAGACAGACAGACATGAGATAGATAGATATGAGATAGATAGATATCAGACAGACAGACATGAGATAGATAGATGAGATAGATAGATATGCGATAGATAGATATCAGACAGACAGACAGACATGAGATAGATAGATATGAGATAGATAGATATGAGATAGATAGATATCAGACAGACAGACAGACATGAGATAGATAGATATGAGATAGATAGATATCAGACAGACAGACATGAGATAGATAGATATGAGATAGATAGATATCAGACAGACAGACATGAGATAGATAGATATGAGATAGATAGATATCAGACAGACAGACAGACAGACATGAGATAGATAGATATGAGATAGATAGATATCAGACAGACAGACAGACATGAGATAGATAGATATCAGACAGACAGACAGACATGAGATAGATAGATAGATAGATAGATAGATAGATAGATAGATAGATAGATAGATAGATAGATAGATAGATAGATAGATAGATAGATAGATAGATAGATAGAAGACAGACAGACAGACAGATATGAGATAGATAGATATGAGATAGATATGAGATAGGTAGATATGAGATAGATATGAGATAGATAGATATCAGACAGACAGACATGAGATAGATAGATAGATAGATAGATAGATAGATAGATAGATAGATAGATAGATAGATAGATAGATAGATAGATAGATAGATAGATAGATAGATAGATATGAGATAGATAGATATCAGACAGACATGAGATAGATAGATATGAGATAGATAGATATGAGATAGATAGATATCAGACAGACATGAGATAGATAGATATGAGATAGATAGATATGAGATAGATAGATATCAGACAGACAGACATGAGATAGATAGATATGAGATAGATAGATAGATAGATAGATAGATAGATAGATAGATAGATAGATAGATAGATAGATAGATAGATAGATAGATAGATAGATAGATAGATAGATATGAGATAGATAGATATGAGATAGATAGATATCAGACAGACAGACAGACATGAGATAGATAGATATGAGATAGACAGATATGAGATAGATAGATAGATAGATAGATAGATAGATAGATAGATAGATAGATAGATAGATAGATAGATAGATAGATAGATAGATAGATAGATATCAGACAGACATGAGATAGATAGATATGAGATAGATAGAAGACAGACAGACAGACAGACAGACAGATATGAGATAGATAGATAGATATGAGATAGGTAGATATGAGATAGATAGATTGATAGATACTTCTTAAGACTCGGTATTATGAAGGCTAAATGATCAAATATTCTGGATTTTCAGTGATAAAAGAAGCTCTCACTTTTATGGAGGTAATGTGACTGATACTGTTGTGGGGCTCATGTGGCTGTTATTATTATAGGCCTCTGTGGCTGTTAGGGTATGTTCACACGGCCTATTTACGGACGTAATTCGGGCGTTTTTGCCCCGAATTACGTCTGAAAATAGCGCCTCAATAGCGCTGACAAACATCTGTCCATTGAAAGCAATGGGCAGACGTTTGTCTGTTCACACGAGGCGTATATTTACGCGCCGCTGTCAAATGACGGCGCGTAAATAGACGCCCGCGTCAAAGAAGTGACCTGTCACTTCTTTGGCCGTAATTGGAGCCGTTATTCATTGACTCCAATGAATAGCAGCGCCAATTACGCCCGTAATTGACGCGGCGTTCAAGCGCCTGCACATGCCGGTACGGCTGAAATTAGGGGGATGTTTTCAGGCTGAAACATCCCCGTAATTTCAGCCGTTACGGACCCCCGCCGTGTGAACATACCCTTATTATTATAGGCCTCTGTGGCTGTTATTATTATAGGCCTCTGTGGCTGTTACTGTTATGGGGACATGGGCCAGTCATGGCTGGTATTATGGGACCTGTGTGACTGACACTGTTATAGGGACACTGTGGCTGGTACTGTTAGGGGGGCCCTGCGGCTGGTATTGTTATGGTGATCTTATTGCAGGCTGCTCACTATCACTCTTGTGTCTTGCAGGATTCCCCTTTGGGGTGGCGTCCTCATCACCATCGTTGACACGCTATTCTTTCTCTTCCTGGATAAATACGGTGAGATTACTGGCATATAATACGGATTACGTGGACGCTGCGACCGTTTCATGTCATCATGTCTCGCAGTCTTATCACATTACAATTATCAGCGCTCCAGACAGGAGCCACATTAACCCCACGTCTCTATGTTCATCCCAGGTCTCAGGAAACTGGAAGCTTTCTTTGGACTCCTCATTACTATAATGGCTGTGACGTTTGGCTATGAGGTGAGGACGGAGATAATACGGAACAACAGGCTGGAAAGATAAAATCTTAAAGCACATTTATCAGTCACTGTCTGCTGTTTTCTTCATGAGTCAGCCAGTTTATGCTCCTGACCTCCTTCTTCACTTCTTGTAGCCCTGTCTAAGTGACAGCAACCATTTTTTGCAGCTATGGAGTTATCACTTTGTCACAGAGTCACCCAGGCTTCATAGAAATCCATAGCCCCTGCCTTTTCCCTTTATAGCTACCACGTGCCATTACCCATCCCCTGTCTTGTGTTGCAGTACGTAGTGGTGCGTCCTGACCAGAGAGAGGTGATAAAGGGGATGTTCTACCCGTACTGTTCTGGCTGTGGATCACAAGAGTTGCTCCAAGCGGTTGGCATGATTGGAGCGATCATCATGCCACACAACATTTACCTGCACTCCTCACTCGTCAAGGTAATGTGTGCACACAGCAGTCTAATGGCACAGTAGTTGGCACCATCTGTATTGTTTGTATGTTCTGCTGGGGTTGTTTGATGCCGATAAATACTACACTAGGGGGCGCTATTACATCATGTGAATTGTTTCATGTCTCCTTTCAAGCAAATTTAGCTAAAGTCCTTTAATCCAGCATTGACAGGGCCTGATCTGCATTATTGGACGGCCATAGAAACATCTGTATATATGGGAGTAGAGAAGAACTTTAATAAAATCTGACGCTTTACCTATAGTCTGATAATCCAGATTACTTGCAGTTCTGTACAAGTATTTGTGCTGGATTATCAGAATTAGGGTATGTTCACACGCTTACTAAAAAACTTCTGAAAATACGGAGCTGTTTGCAGGGGAAAACCGCCTCTGATTTTCAGACGTTTTTTATTCAAACTCGCGTTTTTCGCCGCTTTTTATACGGCCGGTTTTGGATCTGTTTTTCTATAGAGTCTATGATAAACGGCTCAAGAAGTGACATGCACTTCTTTTTCATGGGCGTTTTTTATGCGGCCGTTTTGAAAAATGCCCCGTTGGAACAGATCGCCGTATTTCCCATTGAAATCAATGAGTAGTTGTTTATTGGCGTTCTGCTTCCGATTTTGCAGCCGTTTTTCGTCCGTTTATGGCCCGAAAAACGGGCGAAAATAATCTGTGTGAACATATCCTAACTGGACTATTGAATACCGTATTACGGGAATTATTTAGTGGAGCACCTCTAGGTCATCGGTGGAGCCGTCAATCCTAAGCACAATTCCAGCAGTAGATAAATGTGAGAGAGTTGCGGATATATTGTATCTGGTGAACAGGGAAGTGCCGGGGACTTGATTTATTACGTTTCCCTTTTTTATGATGTATTTTGACATTTTTCGGTTGGTGCAATCATCTCTGTACCGCAAG
Organism: Rhinoderma darwinii; assembly: GCF_050947455.1. NCBI lineage: Eukaryota > Metazoa > Chordata > Amphibia > Anura > Rhinodermatidae > Rhinoderma > Rhinoderma darwinii. Next base: position 10,317,388 of record NC_134692.1, read on the forward strand.
AAATATTCCCTGCAACCCACTGATAACGGTGATACCTGCACTTCAATATAGTATATAATTGGTTGTATGATCTATAGTTGTCTGATGAGCTGGTGTATCTAAGCCTATCATGTGTCATACTGTCTGATGAGCCGGTGTATCTAAGCCTATCATGTGTCATATTGTCAGATTAGATGGTGTATCTAAGCCTATCATGTGTCATACTGTCTGATGAGCCGGTGTATCTAAGCCTATCATGTGTCATACTGTCTGATGAGCCGGTGTATCTAAGCCTATCATGTGTCATATTGTCAGATTAGATGGTGTATCTAAGCCTATCATGTGTCATACTGTGTGATGGGCTGGTGTATCTAATCCTATCATGTGTGTTACTATCTGCTGTGTATCTAATCTTATCATGTATGATACTGAGATGTGTATCTAAGCCTATCATTCTGTGATACTGAGATGTGTATCTAAGCCTATCATGTGTGAAACAGTCTGCTGAACCTCTGTATCTAAGCCAATCACGTGTGATATTTTCTGCTGGACCTGTGTTTAATCTGCCTATCATGTTTGATGCTGTCTGTGGAGTTGGTGTATCTAAGCCTATCCTGTGTGATACTATTTGCTAAGCTGTTGTATATAATACTATCATGTGTTATACTGTCTGCTGAGCTGCTGTATCTAAGTCTAGCATGTGTGGTACTGTCTGATGTATCTAATCCTCTCATGTTTGATACTGTTAGCTGGGCTAATATTTTTTCTGGCTATCGTGTGGTACAGTCTGCTGAGCAAGTGTATATAAGTCTCTAACATGTGTGACTATAGTATGGGCCTCTATGTTAGGACTGTTATTGGTGCTCTCATACCTCCTTAGTCTAGGATATAGACTCTCGGTGTATCTAAGCCCTGGGTATATCTACGTTAGGACTGTTACTGATGCTCTGTTACCTCCTTAGTGTTTTGATATAGACTCTCGGTGTATCTAAGCCCTGGGTATATCTATGTTAGGACTGTTATTGGTGCTCTCATACCTCCTCAGTCTAGGGATATAGACTCTCGGTGTATCTAAGCCCTGGATATATCTATGTTAGAACTGTTATTGGTGCTCTCATACCTCCTTAGTCTAGGGATATAGACTCTCGGTGTATCTAAGCCCTGGGTATATCTATGTTAGGACTGTTACTAATGCTGTTACCTCCTTAGTGTTTTGATATAGACTCTCGGTGTATCTAAGCCCTGGGTATATCTATGTTAGGACTGTTACTGATGCTCTGTTACCTCCTCAGTCTAGGGATATAGACCGCAAGAAAAAGCAGGATGTGAGCGAGGCCAACATGTATTTCCTGATAGAGTCCACCATCGCGCTGCTCGTCTCCTTCATCATTAACCTCTTCGTCTTGTCCGTGTTTGCAGAAGCTTTTTACAAAAAGACCAACCAGGACGCGGTGAGTATTCTCTCTGTAAAGACCTCCCAATAACACGGTGACTCTTTGAGACGACAACCAAAAATTGCCTTGAAAAGTGGTCTTCGAGGGGGGTGGTCTCCTCAAAGAAGATGGGCAGTATACACCGCGTTCCAAATTATTCTGCACATTGGATTTAAGTGTCATAAACATTTAATTATTAGTTTTTCAATGAAACTCATGGCTGGTCTTGTGTCTTAGGGCTCTTTGGATCATTGTAATCAATCTCAGACACCTGTGATCATTAGTTTTCCAGGTGCGCCCAATCACAGGAAAACTACTTAAAGGAACAGTGTCACGAAAAAAAATTTTTTAACATCAGTTTGATTTTAGTCTTTTATTAAAAACGTTTATATTTATTTGTGTGTTTGTGTTTTGCTTTTTTTATTTTTACACTTTTTCTTCCCTATGGGGGCTGCCATTTTTTACTCCATTTCTGTATGTGTCGATTAACGACACATACAGACATGGAATACGGCAGCTCCAGTCCCATAGTGAATGCGAACGGGGCCCGTTCCATCCACTATGGTGTACGCCGTCTGTGTGGGAACGGCGCATGCGCCGCTCCCACACAGTCAAAGTTGAACTGTGCGCCGTCCGGCGCCATTTTCCTGTGGATCGGAAGTCGCGGCCGGACAGTAAGATTACTACTTCCGGTCGCGGCTTCCGGACTTGTGCACATGGAGCAGCGGCAGCAGATGGAGCGGACGGACCGGAGGCGACTGGAGCAGGTAAGTTAGGTCTGTGTATGTACGTGTTTTAGTGTGTGATTACTACTGTATGTAAACCTTCTACACTGTGTGTTATCTCAAAAAATGGCGACACACAGTGTAGGAGGTTAGACCGTTCAATCCCCTCGTTTCTCCCGGCACTAGCCAGGATAAAGGAGGGGGGGATTCTCAGAGCTCACTAGAGCGAGTGAGTTTGTCCCAATTTTGCAGCATAAAGCAATGTGGTTGCTTTACCACATGCAATGCTGCAATTTTGGGAATTGCTCCATCTAGTGACCAGTGCTGGGAAATATTATAAATTAGAATCTAATTTATAATATTTCCTGACTCGTGAAAAAAATAAAAAAAATTACAACAATGTTTAATCACCCACATACTAATTGTTTAACAAAAAAAATACAATTTTTTTTGCTAGCAACACATTCCCTTTAAGAAGGACGTTCCACATTATTAAGCAGCCACAGGTTTCAAGCAATATGGGAAAGAAAAAGGATCTCTCTGCTGCCGAAAAGCGTGAAATAGTGCAATACCTTGGACAAGGTATGAAAACATTGGATATTTCAAGAAAACTTAAGCGTGATCATCGTACTGTGAAAAGATTTGTGGCTGATTCAGAGCACTGACGGGTTCGTTCAGATAAAGGCATAATGAGGAAGGTTTCTGCCAGACAAATTAATAGGATTAGGAGAGCAGCTGCTAAAATGCCATTGCAAAGCAGCAAACAGGTATTTGAAGCCGCTGGTGCCCCTGGAGTCCCGCGAACCTCAAAGTGTAGGATCCTCCAGAGGTTTGCAAGTGTGCATAAAGCTATTATTCGACCACCTCTAAACAATGCTCACAAGCAGAAACGGTTGCAGTGGGCTCAGAAATACATGAAGACTAATTTTCAAACCGTGTTGTTTACTGATGAGTGCCGTGCAACCCTGGATGGTCCAGATGGATGGAGTAGTGGATGGTTGGTGAATGGCCACCATGTCCCAACAAGGCTGCGACGTCAGCAAGGAGGTGGCGGAGTCATGTTTTGGGCTGGAATCATGGGGAGAGAGCTGGTAGGCCCCTTTAGGGTCCCTGACGGTGTGAAAATGACCTCTGCAAAGTACGTAGAGTTTATGACTGACCACTTTCTTCCGTGGTACAAAAAGAAGAACCGTGCCTTCCGTAGCAAAATTATCTTCATGCATGACAATGCACCATCTCATGCTGCAAAGAATACCTCTGTGTCATTGGCTGCTATGGGCATAAAAGGAGAGAAACTCATGGTGTGGCCCCCATGTTCCCCTGACCTCAACCCTATTGAGAATCTTTGGAGCATCTTCAAGCAAAATATCTATGAGGGTGGGAGGCAGTTCACATCAAAACCGAAGCTCTGGGAGGCGATTCTGACATCCTGCAAAGATATTCAAGCAGAAACTGTCCAAATACTCAATGGATTCAGAATTGTGAAGGTGATATCAGAGGAGGGGTCCTATGTAACATGTAACTTGGCCTGCTAAGTTTTTTTTGATTGGAAGAGCTTTTGATTTCTGTAAATATGACCTCCTGATGCTGCAAATTCAACAAATTACCATTTTAGTCTCTTTACAACCTTTAAAATGTTTTGATCTCTGTTGTGCATAATAATGTGAAGCATTTTGAGTTTTTTACGTCTAAAAAAAAATCTGTTATCATTAGGAGATTTGTTCAATAAAATTTGCATTATACTCCAACGGTTGATGGCTCGAAGATTATACTGACTGTCATTTGCATCGACTATTTAGGAAAATCAGCGAAAAATAACATTTGCATAATAATTTGGAACGCAGTGTAGATAGTATATAGGGAACTGAAAATCCACCACTGGAGGGAGCTCCTAACATATAGACTAATACAGGCAGTAATGGGAACTGTGTGCAGTGAACTCCCCCTAGTGGTGGCTGTAGGCAGTAATTATTCTATATTTGGAAACCGTATCCTCTTCCTTTACACTGGACTCCAATGTATATATAAAATGTCTTCCTGCTGCAGGTTGTCTTTATTTTCCCCATCTGAGTCAATGACTGATCTTGTCCCTTTTTTCTAGTATGATGTCTGTCAGAACAGCAGCAGCCCACACGCCGGCGTGTTTCCACCCAATAACAACTCCTTATCTGTAGACATCTACACAGGGGTAAGTGAAAAAACGGAATACACAGTTCACATCCCAATCTGCCCATAGTCTTAAAGGGCACCCATCACCAGGACAGGCTCCTTAAGAACAGGGATTGTATAATCGCCTCTCAAAGCTGAACCTGTGGATGAAATTACAATCAGGGGACCCATAGAAGCGCGTCCTGCTCCCCAACTAAAGGGCAGAGTGTTGTGTGACCCTTCTCGGCTCTGCTGAATAGCCTTAGGGCTCTGGGAGCAGAAGTGCATATGTGGCAAGCTATATTCCAGCCCCTGGATTGGCACCGTTTAGCGCAACTTTATCAGGGTGTCCTCAACCTAGTGACGGGTTACCTTTAAATATGCATCACACATGGCTGTTAACCCTTCAGCCTCCACCATTTAGTGATATCGCGACAGCCAGACGATCACAACAGGCGTGTGTCCCCGAGAATACAGTGAGAGTTTTTTTATCTGGCATCTGATAATCCAGAAAATCTGGTCATTTGACTCCAGCACAGAACTGCATTATAAAGCCGTATTCACACATGATGTTTTCAGTTTGTGTTTCTACAGATGTGACACTGTAGTAAATGGTATTTTAGAAAATCCCATACAAATTGTGCAATGGAAAAACGTAGCGTGCCCTATTGATTGCAATTTTACAAAACCGCTACCACAATTGTATATGTACTTACCTGCGGTACTTGACGTGTTTTTTTTGTGGCGCAGTAATGGACCGTCCAATAATCCAGAATAGATCATGATCTGCCACATATTTCATCCCTTTGATGCTGGATTATTGGAATTTCATGATATATTATATGTATGTCCCCATTGTCCTCAGCTGCCTCTTTCCCCTCCGCACAGGGCGTTATTCTCGGCTGCTTCTTCGGCCCCGTCGCCCTCTACATCTGGGCGGTGGGCATCTTGGCAGCAGGGCAGAGCTCCACGATGACTGGAACATACGCCGGACAGTTTGTGATGGAGGTGAATATATAGATTATTTATGGTTTTCCCTGCTGTTTCTTCAACAAATGTTTTACTTTCCTTAAGATGGGCCATCAATGTCTGATCGGTAGGTTTTCTCATCCTTGAATCCCCCACCGATCATCAGAACGACAGGGCAGCGACAGGAGATAAATTTGTGATTGTATAGACTGGATACAACTGTGACAAACCCTCAGCTGTAAGAAGTATTAGGTTTATGCAGGTTTTGTCGCTTCTGGAGGTAAACAGTAAGTTTCCTATTCACTGACAGCAAGCAGAGATCTTGACACATGTGGATTTTGCTGCCGATTTGACCCTTTGTATGATGTATGGAGATATGTCGAAAACCATGTCATGCTGATCAGCCGTATATTATATCAGTACAATCTTTGAGTTGTGATGTCACCTGCGATGTCATCCATTTTTTTTTTACTCCTCCTCCGTCTTCTCACTTATCACCTCCATTCCTTGTTCTTAATCTCCAGGGCTTCTTGAACCTAAAATGGTCCCGTTTTTACCGAGTCCTGTTCACCAGATCCTGCGCCATTATACCCACCATATTTGTGGCAGCGTTTCAAGATGTCGCGCACATGACGAAGATGAACGATATTCTTAACGTTTTGCAAAGCATTTTGGTAAATCGGAACAAAGTGGAAAATACTGAAAAATATCAACACTGGTCTGAATATGAATCAAGATCCTTAAAGGGAATGTGTCGCTAGAATTATTTTTATTTTTTTTTAGTTAAACAATTATTATTTAAGTGATTACACATTGTTTAAATTTTTTCACAAGTCAGGAAATATTATAAATTAGATTCTAATTTATAACATTTCCATGTGCTGGCCACTAGAGGGAGCAGTTCCCAAAATTGCAGCATGGTCACTGTGGTAAAGCAACCACTCATTCATTTATGCTGCAAATTTGGGGTGGACACACTCGCTCTAGTGTCCTCACACAATCCCCCCTCCCTTATTCTAGCTAGTGCCAGGAGAAGGAGGGGGTTGAAGCTTCAAACCTCCTACACCGTGTGCCGACATTTTCTGAGCGACTGCACAGTGTAGGAGGATTAGATACAGGTCTCAGCAGACAGTATCACACAAACATAATACACACATCACATACACAAACATAATACATACATCACATACACAAACATACCTGCTCCTATGCCTTGCGCCTTCACTTCCTTGAACATATGGCCGGAAGCTTCCGGTCCACATGAAAATGGCTCCGGATTTCGCTCTGACAAAAACCTTCATTTTGGTCTGTGTGGGAGTGGCGCATGCACCGTTCCCACACAGATGGCTCACGCTGCAGTGAATGAAACGGCTCCCGTTCCCATTCTCTATGGGGCTGTATGTGCCGTATTCCATGTCTGTATGTGTCGTTAATCGACACATACAGAGATGAAAAAAAAAATGGCAGCCCCCATAGAGAAGAAAAAGTAAGAAAAAAGTAGAACACGAGGACACAAATAAATAACATTTATTATATCATACTAAAAGCAATTTGATAAAAAAAATATATTTCATGACACCTTCCCTTTAAAGAATGGACTTTCTTATATTTAATTTACATTAAACCGATTTTTTTTTAACCTTTTACTTTCCAGCTCCCATTTGCTTTGCTCCCGATCCTGACGTTCACCAGCATGCGTCCCCTGATGCACGATTTCACGAATGGCATGTAGGTTTTGCTAGAGAAATAATGACTATATAAGTAATGAGAATAAATTAATTAATTAAAAAATGAGCAGCAACCTAATAACATAATCATGAAATGTGCAATTTTCTTGTGATTAATATCAGAATTAAACATTTAAAACAGTTTATATATAGAATAAATCTACAAAACAGTGGAGTCACTGTGTACATACATTACATCACTTATCCTGTACTGATCCTGAGTTATATCCTGTATTATACTCCAGAGCTGCACTCACTATTCTGCTGGTGGAGTCACTGTGTACATACATTACTTATCCTGTACTGATCCTGAGTTACATCCTGTATTATACTCCAGAGCTGCACTCACTATTCTGCTGGTGGAGTCACTGTGTACATACATTACATTACTTATCCTGTACTGATCCTGAGTTATATCCTGTATTATACTCCAGAGCTGCACTCACTATTCTGCTGGTGGAGTCACTGTGTACATACATTACTTATCCTGTACTGATCCTGAGTTACATCCTGTATTATACTCCAGAGCTGCACTCACTATTCTGCTGGTGGAGTCACTGTGTACATACATTACATTACTTATCCTGTACTGATCCTGAGTTACATCCTGTATTATACTCCAGAGCTGTACTCACTATTCTGCTGGTGGAGTCACTGTGTACATACATTACATTACTTATCCTGTACTGATCCTGAGTTATAGCCTGTATTATACTCCAGAGCTACACTGACTAATCTGCTGGTGGAGTCACTGTGTACATACATTACATTACTTATCCTGCACTGATCCTGAGTTACATCCTGTATTATACTCCAGAGCTGCACTCACTATTCTGCTGGTGGAGTCACTGTGTACATACATTACATTACTTATCCTGTACTGATCCTGAGTTACATCCTGTATTATACTCCAGAGCTGCACTCACTATTCTGCTGGTGGAGTCACTGTGTACATACATTACTTATCCTGTACTGATCCTGAGTTACATCCTGTATTATACTCCGGAGTTGCATTCACTATTCTGCTGGTGGAGTCACTGTGTACATACATTACTTATCCTGTACTGATCCTGAGTTACATCCTGTATTATACTGCAGAGCTGCATTCACTATTCTGCTGGTGGAGTCACTGTGTACATACATTACTTATCCTGTACTGATCCTGAGTTACATCCTGTATTATACTCTGGAGTTGCATTCACTATTCTGCTTGTGGAGTCACTGTGTACATACATTACTTATCCTGTACTGATCCTGAGTTACATCCTGTATTATACTGCAGAGCTGCATTCACTATTCTGCTGGTGGAGTCACTGTGTACATACATTACTTATCCTGTACTGATCCTGAGTTATAGCCTGTATTATACTCCGGAGCTGCATTCACTATTCTGCTGGTGGAGTCACTGTGTACATACATTACATTACTTATCCTGTACTGATCCTGAGTTACATCCTGTATTATACTCCAGAGCTGCACTCACTATTCTGCTGGAGGAGTCACTGTGTACATACATCACTGATCCTGTACTGATCCTGAGTTACATCCTGTATTATACTCCAGAGCTGCACTCACTATTCTGCTGGTGGAGTCAATGTGTACATACATTACATTACTTATCCTGTACTGATCCTGAGTTATATCCAGTATTATACTCCAGAGCTGCACTCACTATTCTGCTGGTGGAGTCACTGTGTACATACATTACATCACTTATCCTGTACTGATCCGGAGTTACATCCTGTATTATACTCCAGAGCTGCACTCACTATTCTGCTGGTGGAGTCACTGTGTACATATATTACATTACTTATCCTGTACTGATCCTGAGTTACATCCTGTATTATACTCCAGAGCTGCACTCACTATTCTGCTGGTGGAGTCACTGTGTACATACATTATATTACTTATCCTGTACTGATCCTGAGTTACATCCCGCATTATACTCCAGAGCTGCATTCACTATTCTGCTGGTGGAGTCACTGTGTACATACATTACTTATCCTGTACTGATCCGGAGTTACATCCTGTATTATACTCCAGAGCTGCATTCACTATTCTGCTGGTGGAGTCACTGTGTACATACATTACTTATCCTGTACTGATCCGGAGTTACATCCTGTATTATACTCCAGAGCTGCATTCACTATTCTGCTGGTGGAGTCACTGTGTACATACATTACTTATCCTGTACTGATCCTGAGTTACATCCTGTATTGTACTCCAGAGCTGCACTCACTATTCTACTGGTGGAGTCACTGTGTACATACATTACATCACTTATCCTGTCCTGATCCTAAGTTACATCCTGTATTATACTCCAGAGCTGCACTCACTATTCTGCTGGTGGAGTCACTGTGTACATACATTACTTATCCTGTCCTGATCCTGAGTTACATCCTGTATTATACTCCAGAGCTGCACTCACTATTCTACTGGAGGACTCACTGTGTACACACATGACATTACTTATCCTGTACTGATCCTGAGTAACATCCTGTATTATACTCCAGAGCTGCACTCACTATTCTGCTGGTGGGGTCACTGTGTACATACATTACATTACTTATCCTGTACTGATCCTGAGTAACATCCTGTATTATACTCCAGAGCTGCACTCACTATTCTGCTGGTGGAGTCACTATCTATCTATCTACAGCACACTGCGAACACTAATGCCACCTAAGCTGCTAAATATAAATAAATCTACATTACTGCAAAATCTATTTACAATAGGGAGGTTCTTAGCGCACATTTTGATCAAATTGTGTGAGCCCACCTGCCACGACAAGGCGACCTCTATGAGGTGAAAACCTACGCTGCACATACACCCAGAACTGGGACTAAGCCTACATATACTTGGGGATGGTAGGAACCAGCATTAAACTAATTAAAATCACCCAGGGCAGAATAGGAGGAGGGCAAGATGAAAAATGGAGGCAGTCACTAACCCCACATATATGAATCACATAAACACAAAAATTTTAACAGGACATTCCAACAAAATGATACAAGATGTGTGTACAGGTGCAAATATACAGCACACAAGAGAATGTCATATGTATTGCAGCATATTTTCTGTCTGATCTTTGTGTGTCTTGTCTCTGCAGTATCAGTAAAGTGGTCGCCGTTCTCCTCATTGTACTGATCATCGCTATTAACCTGTACTTGGTGGCTGACTTCATCCCGTCCCTGGACAGTATAGCGCTGTATGTGGTGGTCGGGATAATTCTATTTTTTTATGGAGTGTTCACAATATACCTGGTGAGTAAAAAACGGTGATATTTGCTGTAGCCACAGAAACAGCTTTGGTACCATTTTCCTTCATTTTTACACATATTAGGCCTCATGCACACGACCGTAGCCATGTGCACCCCGTGATTTTCGGGTCGGCCGGCCACGGAGTGACAGCTGCGAGCAGCCCACAAATAGCAGCCTGTGTGTGCACATGGCCGTGTCAATTATTTTAAATGAGCCCGGACCGCAGAACACGGCCGTAATAAGACTTGCCCGTTCTTTCTGCGTTTCGGGCTCCAGGGCCTTGCACGGACCGTGGAAACCACGGTCGTGTGCATGGCCCCATAGGAATGAATTGCGCCGCAATTCTCCCGTGGATTTTCGGGGGAATTGCGACCGCAAAAGCACGTGCGTGTGCATGGGGCCTTAATTTTTCAATTTTTGCAATATACTTTGTGTTTCAATTCCTCACCATTCTAAGATCCCTGCTTGCTTTTAGTGAATGGGAAACATTCTTGTTTACATCTAAAGGCTAGAAAAAAATCAGACATACCTAATGCTTTACAGCTGAGGGTTTGTTACAATTATTTCCAGTCTAGACTGATACAATTGACCTGCTGCAATACATTGTAACAAATGGTCAGGACAGGAGAGAGATTTGTACTGTTCATGTGTTTACCTGACAGAGGTTTGTCTAGACTGGATACAATTGTAACAATCACCCAGCTGTGAGAAGTATCATGGCAGCTTCACACCTGCTTTGGTTTTTCTGTTGTTCTGCTCCATCAGAGAAGCAGAACAACGAAAATGCTGGAAACAACTGTCCTGTCGTATGACGTACACCACCATGGACCGACGGAACCGTTTGACTTTATTGGGCTCCATCAAGAGGGGGGGTTCCTGGTTTTATCGGAACCAATAGTGCAGAAGGCGCCGCTATTGTTTCCGGTATTTTTGTCCGGATACGCGACGGAGGCCGCTGACAGAGCCTCCAACATAGATGTAAACCGGCCCTTAGGTTTATACAGGTTTTCAGCCTCCGTATGTAAACAAGAAGGTTCCCATTCACTGACAACAATCAGAGATCTTGAAAATGGTGAGAAAATGAAACACAAAGTGTATTAGAAAGTTTCAAGACTTTTCATTAAATAACTGTATTTATATGAAACTAGAAACTCCCTTTAAACTAGGATGTTAGTAGCATGGGCGGGGCTGTGACAACTTCTCGTAAGTTTTAATGAAAAAGAGGCGGTTACCATGAATATAATATAAATGTAATATAAGGTCTCAGGATCAAAAGGGTGAACCAGGGATAAAGTTATTTAAAGTAATGGTCTGCCTGTCCAAGTTAACCATTGTGAATCCTATTCCTGTACTCAGCTCTGGACCTGCTGTCTTGCTCACGGAGCTGAATTTATGTCCTGTGGGAAACACATTCAGTTTTCGTATGGACTACCAGAGGACGCCAATAGTCCGCCGGGGCTACAGCAGTGAAGTGGGGGAACTCCGAACATGGATTTATATCATAGACCTCAGGAAAAGGAACAAATGGCGATCTCCAGTCCATGTAATGAGGTTTCAGTGGCGCCATCTTGTGGAGAATACGTATACTGCCGATGAATCATTTATAATTCATATAAACAGGACATCGAATCAGACAATCTTCCTGACCATTGAATATTTTTGACCTCCAGTAAAAATTTGGGAAAATATAACCACCCTAGTGACATATGCCGCAGTTCAACACCAGCGCCTCCAGAGGAGTTTTAATTTTTCCCGACACTTTTGGCACTTTGACTGCAGCAAAATATTCAAAACCCGGTTTTGGGTTATATGGCGTTTTTGATGGAGGAACCATGGGAAATCCGGACTACTTCAGTGTCTTCTCATAGCGCTCAATTAGTAGGGACGCTGCCTCTATTGATCCTGATGGTCATGTGACTGATCACTTGATCGCCTGGGATTTTGATAGAGGGAGTAAGTGGCTAGATCTAACTTCTCCCAGCACAGCCCTCAGGTTATGTTCACACACGCCAGTTTAGTTGCAGAATTTTCTGAGAGTCATTTCCATACATCTGAATGGGGTTGTTTCTGCATCATGTGATTGGATTTCTGAAAGCTGCATCCAAATCTACAAGTTCTCCAACGGTATAATCTGACTTTTAAGGGATAGACCATAAAAATAAAACAATAAAAGTAGTAAAATCCAATAATGTAAGACAGTGACAAGCAGGAAAAAAGTCTATTTTAAGGATTAGCAGTAAAAATTTGCTAAAATTTATAAGGGTCAATTTTTTGGACTGTTTTTTACAAATGTCACGTCAATAACCCAACAAATAAATAAGTAATAGCCGGTAAACCCGACGCACTAAAATAGCGAAACTGTGTCTGGTCCTGAAGGCCCAACATACGACATGAACTGGTTAAACTGGATAATAGTTTTTTCCTTTTAGACAATGCTGACAAATCAGGCCCCACGGGGGGAATCTATTAAACAATTTGCGCAAAAACACATTTTTGCGCCCAGATTTTGCGACTATTTGATTTTTACACCACCTACACCACTTTAGAAAAGGGGTGGGGCTTAGCAGGAGGGGACGGTGCCATCCAGAGACTGACAAACTTACGCCAGAAAATCGTAGATTTGACTTTCTGGTGCACAAACAGCCAGAGATGTGAGCGCCTCTTAATAAATCAGGTGCATCTTACTACAAGGTGCTTAATGAGGTGTGTTATGACTGAGGGGGCGGAGCATGACACACAGGGGTTCTGGCTTTGGTGTTCTATAAATCCCGGTGTGTGTCACGCTCCGCCCCCTCAGGCCCTACACTAGACGTAACGCAGCATCCCACGCTCCGGCCACAAAACCTCCCACAAATGCCCACTTTTTGGGGGGAGGGCACATTATTATTAGCTGCACCTCCTTTTGAGGCAGGTATGCTGGAGCGTTCCTTTAAACAGACTCCTTCATAATGACCGCCATTGAGATGTCTAAAAAGGAAAGGTGGCCATAGATGTAAAGACCTTCCCCCCCAATCCAACGAGAATGTATGGTAGACGCCACTTTAGTACTATACACATTAGACCGCAGCCTTAGTACTATACACATTAGACCGCAGCTTTAGTACTATACACATGGTAGACCGCAGCTTTAGTACTATACACATGGTAGACTGCAGCCTTAGTACTATACACATTAGACCGCAGCTTTAGTACTATACACATGGTAGACTGCAGCCTTAGTACTATACACATTAGACCGCAGCCTTAGTACTATACACATTAGACCGCAGCCTTAGTACTATACACATCAGACCGCAGCTTTAGTACTATACACATCAGACTGCAGCTTTAGTACTATACACATCAGACCGCAGCTTTAGTACTATACACATCAGACTGCATCTTTAGTACTATACACATGGTAGGCCGCAGCTTTAGTACTATACACATCAGACCGCATCTTTAGTACTATACACATCAGACCGCAGCTTTAGTACTATACACATCAGACCGCAGCTTTAGTACTATACACATGGTAGACCGCAGCTTTAGTACCATACACATTAGACCGCAGCTTTATTACTATACACATGGTAGACGGCAGCTTTAGTACTATACACATGGTAGACAGCAGCTTTAGTACTATACACATTAGACCGCAGCCTTAGTACTATACACATTAGACCGCAGCCTTAGTACTATACACATTAGACCGCAGCTTTAGTACTATACACATTAGACCGCAGCTTTAGTACTATACACATTAGACCGCAGCCTTAGTACTATACACATTAGACCGCAGCCTTAGTACTATACACATTAGACCGCAGCCTTAGTACTATACACATTAGACCGCAGCCTTAGTACTACACACATTAGACCGCAGCCTTAGTACTATACACCTGGTAGACCGCAGCTTTAGTACTATACACATCAGACCGCATCTTTAGTACTATACACATCAGACCGCATCTTTAGTACTATACACATCAGACCGCAGCTTTAGTACTATACACATTAGACCGCAGCTTTAGTACTATACACATTAGACCGCAGCTTTAGTACTATACACATTAGACCGCAGCCTTCGTACTATACACATTAGACCGCAGCCTTTCTTCTGTGGTGGTAGTGTCATGTGACACCAGCAGCCAATGACGTTTTCTTTGAATTTATTATATATCTATCAATAATTATTCATCTTCCTACCTACGGCCTCCTTAAAAATGATCAGAGGGTCCAAAAAACACAATTATTTTCTGTAGAAAGACATCTTCACTTCCACAACCACTATGGCTGCCATCACAACTGCCACATGGGTCGTTGACACCCGGCTTTCCCATACACCTAAAAAGTACATTTTCTGAGATACTCAAACAACAATAATCCCATGGACGCACAGGACTGTGAGCTTAGAATATACAATCTGCATCGATCTTCCCGATCACCACACATGAGAACAGCAGGACAGAGAAGATTACGTTCAGTGCTTTATCTTTATCTGGTCAGTTCAATGTTCATGTAAAACATTAAGTAACTATGCAAACATGTTGCTTTACTTAGTTACTATATGCTATACTCCAGTCACACTCAAAGCTGCATTCAAAATTCTGTTAGTTTCATGTTACATGTCACTGGGTCCTCTGCCGATTCAGAGTCTGCACAGATCATGCTTTGCTGTGATACATCTAGAGTATGATATAGGAAAAAAACACATCTCCCATAATGCACTACAACAGAGGCGTGTCTGTCAACGCTGACAAATTCCAAATAGTAGCCAGTGGATTTCTGGATGTGCATGGAGTATAGGGTATGATGTGACCTGATATTATTCCTTTTGTGGGGAGGGACTGTGATGTCACAGCGGCAGGGTGGAGGTGCTGTCTTATAACGTGAATTGGGGAGTCACATGAATATGACAATTGCCCCCAGTTCTAAAAATATCAATGCAATAAAAACAATAAATCAAGTAAAATGGGTCCTTTTTATGGTACAATAAAATATATATGAAGTTCCTGCACCTCTGATCACATGACAAGCTGCAGTGTAAGTGCTGAAAAACAAGGAGGGGCAATGAAATGAAGGGGTTTATTGATTTATATGGATGTCTATAGTTTTCCAGGACTGATCCTGATAATCCGGTGTTGGCTCTTACCCAATAGTCCAGTGGGAGCCTCATCATCCCTGAGAGTCTGGTGGGAATCTCAACATCGTCATCACTAATGATTTGGTTGGAGCCTCATTGTACCTTTTGGTCTATTGGGAGATTTATTGTCCCTGATGGTCCAGTCTTCATTTCCGCCTCCCCCAATATTTCGTTAGGTGTATCATTAACCCTCATAGTTTGGTGGGAGTCTTGACATCTTTGAAGGTCCAGTAGGGGCTTCATCGTCCACAATGGTCTAGTGTAGTCTAGTAAAAGCCTCCTCATTACTAATGATCCAGTGGAAACCTCAGAGCCCTCAATGCTTTAGTGGGTGCTTTATTTTCCCTATTGGTTCATTGAAAGCCTTATCGTCTCTGATAGTCCAATCCCATTTCTCTCTCTAGTAGGAGCCGCATCACTCCTGAGTTTCAAGGTCCTTGATGGGGCATCATTGTCCATGATGGTCTAGTGGAAACGTCATTGTTCCTGATGGTCTAGTGGAAACGTCATTGTTCCTGATGGTCTAGTGGAAACGTCATTGTCCGTGATGATCTAGTGGAAATCTCATTGTTCCTGACGGTCTGGTGGGAGCCTCATCGTCCCTGATGGTCTAGTGGAAACCTCATGGTCCCTGATGGTCTAGTGGAAACCTCATCGTCCCTGATGGTCTAGTGGAAACCTCATTGTCCCTGATGGTCTAGTGGAAACCTAATTGTCCCTGATGGTCTAGTGGAAATCTCATTGTTCCTGATGATCTGGTGAAAGCCTCATTATACCTGATGGTCTAGTGGAAACCTAATTGTCCCTGATGGTCTAGTGGAAATCTCATTGTTCCTGATGGTCTGGTGGAAACCTCATTGTCCCTGATGGTCTAGTGGAAACTGGTCTAGTAGAAACCACATGGTCCATGATGGTCTAGTGGAAACCTCATTGTTCCTGGTGGTCTAGTGGAAACTTCATTGTCCCTGATGGTCTAGTGGAAACCTCATTGTCCATGGTGGTCTAGTGGAAATCTCATTGTTCCTGACAGTCTGGTGGAAGCCTCATTGTCCTTGATGGTCTAGTGGAAACCTCATTGTCCCTGATGGTCTAGTGGAAACCTCATTGTTTCTGTTGGTCTGGTGGAAGCCTCATTGTCCCTGATGGTCTAGTGGAAACCCCATTGTACCTGATGGTCTAGTGGAAATCTCATTGTTCCTGATGGTCTAGTGGAAATCTCATTGTTCCTGATGGTCTAGTGGAAGCCTCATTGTTCCTGATGGACCTGTGGGGGGTAACTATTTCCTGGGGTTCACATCTACATTTTAGAGGCTCATTATGAAGTTTACTTGGCTCCACACTTTGTTCTTGTGTTTCTATGTAAGCCTTCTGCGTATCCATAATTAGTAGTAACACAGCCGCTCATTAACGGGGACTCCAGAAAAAAAATGGAGTTTCCCATTGTAATATTTTATTAGGGATTCATTTTCGACTCCAAACTTAATAATCTTCTGTCCCTGTTTGCTAAGCAGCACCCTGAATGTTCAGCGTTACATTTACAGCGGATGCCATCTTTCCAAATATATTGGCGCTATTACATTAATTAAAGCCGTCTTCCAGAACTGTAACATTGAGGTCCCATCATTATCGAATGACCACCCCTTACTAATCAGCTGCTTGAAGGGGCCACCAGAATCCGCTTTACTGTTTATCCAGGCACAGCGCCATACATCTGGTTGTGGCTGTGCCTGGTACTGCAGGATGCTCCCATGTGAATAGCAGAGCTGCAGTACTAGGCTCAGTTACCATCAAATGTACGGCGCTGTGCCTGAGTAAACAATGTATCAGAAGGCCGTGCGGCTGGACCTCCACCAATCAGATACTTATGGCCTATCCTAATGCTGCCCATACACTTAAAGGGGTTGTCCACGACCGGACAGCGGATGACCTGTACACAGGATAGGTCATCAGCATATGATCGGTGCGAGCCCAACACCCGGTCCCCTCACCTATCAGCTGCTCCGGCGGCCTCCGTGCACCGTACGTCCATGCCTGTGGATAGGTCATCAGTTGTCCGGTCATGGACATCCCCAGATGTTCGGGCAGCAGCTATTCCTCCGTATTCCCCCATACACATATATTCTCAGCTCAGCCGAGCGTACTTATGTATCTTAGGGTATGTTCACACGGCCTATTTACGGACGTAATTCGGGCGTTTTTGCCCCGAATTACGTCTGAAAATAGCGCCTCAATAGCGTTGACAAACATCTGCCCATTGAAAGCAATGGGCAGACGTTTGTCTGTTCACACGAGGCGTAATTTACGCGCCGCTGTCAAAAGACGGCGAGTAAATAGACGCCCGCGTCAAAGAAGTGACCTGTCACTTCTTTGGCCGTAATTGGAGCCGTTGTTCATTGACTCCAATGAATAGCAGCGCTAATTACGGCCGTAATGGACGCGGCGTTCAAGCGTCTGCACATTCCGTTACGGCTGAAATTACGGGGATGTTTTCAGGCTGAAACATCCCCGTAATTTCAGCCGTAACGGACGCCCTCGTGTGAACATACCCTAATAACTGGCAGATGGGAATAAGCCGCTTCATCAGACCCTTCAGCGGCGGATTATCTCCTGCAGATGTTTAAATCCAACATGCCCGATCCTTCTCTCCCCGATATCTGGCATTGGGTTAAGCTTTATTCAGACGACCGGTTGATTGCACCCGTGTGGGACTCGTTTTCCCGGACCCCTCATAGACTTGAGCGTATTGAGGGATCCGGGAAAACAGGCAAAAACAGGACATGCCCTCTTTTTTCCCGGCCATCCACACGGTCTGTTAAAAGAACGGCCGTGAATAGCCCCATCGACATGCATTCATATTAATGCAGCCACATGACGGCCGTTAAAAAAACGGCCATCACACGGCCGACAATCCCAGCCGTCTGAATAGAGCATTAAAGTCAGGACACCCCCATACACATCAGATAGCCGTCACAGTCCAACCAGAACAAGGTTCGGCCGACCGTCATCTGATGTGTATGGGCACCTTAAAGATAGGTCATCAGTTCAGTCCCGGAGAACCCCTTTTCTGAATTTCCTGCCCTCATTTTATGGGCATCACTATCCTGCGTTTGTGTAAACAAGCCCCAAATAAGATACAATGCCAACTGTAGCCAGCAGGGGGCACAGCGTTCAAATGTTTATAAACCAATTGCATTGAAAATGGCGTTGAAGCTCGGATCCATTATAACAACGCTTGCGAAGTGTTGGAAAAAAGGGGGTGTAACCTTATCACTCGGAAAAGCGGGGGCGACTGCGTCAGGTAAGACCCAGTGGTTGGACAGGGGAACCTGCTGCAGCCTACACGATATTGATGAATCGCAAAACCACGAGGTGTGAATAGACCCCAACCGATTAACCCCACAGTGTGTTCAGGTCAGCCCCCCCCCTTACGCTAATAACCCCTGCACTATGCCACCCTCACCCATATGGCCTGCCCTGTGTGCCAGCCAGTTCCTTTTCACCAACATACTTTGCATAGCAGTCCAGTCACTGACACAAAGCATGTACAGTCTATATATAGCCCGGGGTAGCAGAGGTGGCCCCTCACACTGACTGCAGGAGCTGTGGAGCTTTGCAGACGGTCCCTGGCTTCTGAGCTCTGCTTGTTGCTTCTGCTCCTCTCCCGCCCTGCGTCTCAATCTGAGGCTGAAGCTTTGCAGACACTCCCTGGTCGGTTTCCAGGCTCCCCTTAGCAAACCTCCTGGAGCAAAGTATATATGCAAAAAATAAAACCCTCCTTCTATGGATGCTGCATTGGCCCCGGGGTCCTCTCATGTCCCCCCCGAGAGGGCCCCTGACAGGGAGAGCAGGACTCCCCCTGAGCAAGGTGGCCCAGAGGAATCCAACACTACCATCAAACAACTTGTTTTTCTGAAGAATGTCAGAACTCTTAAAGGGGCGACGCGCTCAGTGAAGGGTCTGGGCCCCTCCCCAAATTTTTTTTATTTTTTTCAAAGGAAGGATCACGTGTTTCTTGGCTGAGGTGAATTTGCATTAATGCCCATGTGCAGGGTTATGAGCTTTAATGCCAACTGTGCCCACAGACTGCAGGTTCTTACCGACTAGTTCCCAGACCGGGCATCCAGTGTGTAAATCATGCATTGGTAATATGAGAAACCCTGTATTCCAGACATAAAATCCTCTGTGCTGCTGGGGCCCTGCGCCTTCCACTACGTAATTCTCAGTCTGTGAACGTTCACAGACTCAGAGTAAATTATTGCATAATAAAAAAGTACTGCAACTTTCTAATATACTTTGTGTTTCAATTCCTCAACATTTTCAAGATGTCGGCATATTGTCAGTGAATGGAAACATTGGAGCAGATTTACTTTAGGTGTTGGCCTTAACTAAGGCTTCGTTCACATCTGCGCTAGGGATCCGTTCCGATGTTCCGTAGTCGACTACGCTATTGATTCCAGCAAAATGACGGAACCCCTGCACAACTGAGACAAACGGAAACTATTGGCACCGGATCCGTCACCATTGACATCAATGGTGATGGAAACGGAAGCCTATGGTTTCCGTTTGCGTGTTAGTTCCGTCGTTTTGCCGGAATCAATAGCGTAGTCGACTACGGAACATCGGAACGGATCCCTAGCGCAGATGTGAGCTCTGAGCCGCTTGCTTTCTGTTCGGCTTTTCTCGGAAAGCCGAGCCGTTGGTCTACGGACTCAATAGAAAGTCTATGAGCCCGTACACCGCTCCGAGAAAAGACGAGCAGGAACGAAGCGGCTCACACGAGGACTTCTGCGGCTTCGTTTTAGCGATCGGTGGGGGTCTCAGTGCTCGGACCCCCACCGATCACAACTTATGACATGTCAGAAGTTTGTCGAACGTTTAGTTACCCTTTAATGGTCTTTCCCTTTGGCACAAATTATTTTAGACAAATTTATCAATGAAATGTGCCAAAAACAGCTGTTTTGGGACTCGTCCGCCTAGAGGCGTGGCTTAAAATGCGACAAAATTTTGGCACAGAAAAAGTGGACTAAAGTAAGCCAAACAAGAGGTGGTAGAAAAGTTAGACAAAAGTGTCTTAAGATGCGCCAAATTTAAGGCTCTGTTCACACGTTAAACTAAAAACGTCTGTAACACACGGAGGGATTTTCAAGGGAAAACAGCCTCTGATTTACGGCCGTTTTTTATGCATCGAGCGTTTTTTTACGGCCATTTTTGGAGCTGCTTTTCTATTGACCCAATGAAAAATAGCTCCAAAAATGTCTCAAGATGTGACATGCACTTCTTTTTACGAGGCGTTTTTTTTTACACGGCTGTTTTTAAAAACGGCCGCGTAAAAAAACACTCCGTGGGAACGGAACGCCGTTTTTCCTATTAAAATCAATGGGCAGATGTTTGTAGGCGTTCATCCCCCGCATTTTTTGCCATTTTTCGGGGCGTTTACAGCGGAAAAACTGCTGAAAATAGCCCGTGTGAACATCCCCTTGAGGCTCGTCCACGCGTAATGGAATTGCTGCGTATTTTTCGCCTGGAAAATCCGCAGCAAAGTGCGTCAGATTTAACAAATCTCATCCACACGCTGCGTAAAATTTCCGAGCAGAAATTTACCTGCGGTGCATATTTTTCGTACCGCTGCACGTCAATTCCTGCTGCGGAAAGTGGACTGAATTGCTGCGTTTTTTAGAGGAGATGTCGCCATCTCTCAGCGTTGAGAAAAACGCCGCAAAATCCTTTACATGATATGTAAAGCCCTTACATGATATGCCATAAATGTCTGATGGATGTCGGTCCCAGCTCCGGGACCCCCGTCTTGCCAGGTAAGGCGACCGACTGTTGGCCGCAGATTCCGGGCGGCGAGTAGTGGAGCGGGGGCCACGCCGCTCTCTCCATTCTGCTCTGGATTTTGGATACAGAATTTCCTCATAGACTTTAATGGTATTTTAAATTCTGCAACACAAATCCGCAGTGAAAAACACCACGAGGTCACTCCGCAGGTTCGAACACTAAAAAGTCGGGATGTCTTCAGAAAGTTAAGTTGGCGGATTTTTATGCGCGTTTTGTCGTGGAGTCTATGCCATGTCGATGGCCGTTTTCAGACTAGGGAATTCTGAGTTCATAATTTGAGACCCCCATTAATTCGCCAGAATCGAGAGCAGCTACAAAGAGCGCCTTTCCCTCCGGAGGCCGCGGCACGGCTATCCATGACATGGACCGTCCATTGATTTCAATGGGAACTTTTTAAAGGATCCCATACAATTTGGCCGGATTGACTGACAATCTAATGTGTATGCGGTGGAGCCCCCGGACTCTCTACTGACAGCAGATTCTAGGGAAAGAAGGATTGGGGATGTTAGATCTCAATATGGCCGATCACGGGAGATAAGCTGCTGCCAGGCGGTACAGTTACCAAGGCAACCATACGACACTGGCAGAGTCTCGTGCACGGGTCCTATTCTACTTAATAGGAGTCATACACTTCAAAAATCTTCTGGTTGCCTCGGCAACTGTACCACCCAACGTGCCCCATGCGTCTCCCCCACACCCGATGTCAGAGACGCAGGGAGAACAGAATGATAGCAATCGCCTTCTGTATTGTGTATACAGCTCCTATGCAGACCTATGTCTCCATGGTTACAGACTATAAACAGACCCTGTGTAGTCTGATCCTGCAGTCATGTAGGGAAAACTATGGACTCCATTCCATTGTCACATCATTAATCCCTCCAATGTGTTCTGCAGCTGCTGCATCTTCACTCCCAGTTTTACCATGTAGTTCATGCATTCAACGTCAAGATGTTCTGAAGCAGCATTTCAATCTTTTCTAAACACCACCAACAACTTGGCTTGGTCTAATTCTACACAAGTCCCAACTAAGGTTTCACAACTCCACCCTCGCTCGCAGTAGTGCCATGTGAACCCCTAACTCCAAGAGGTTTTGCAGCAGCCGTTGGGCCTTAGAAATGCTGCACATGCGGAACCCCAACCCGTGTCACACCTGAAACCTCCCAGAATTCCTCACTCACAGTACTACACAGTCCTCTAACCCTGACCTCTAAGAGGTTCTGCAGCAGCTGCAAACACACACAGCAGGACGCAGTAATCCTAACCCTGACCCCTAAGAGAAGCTTTTATCTTTCCTCACAGCAGAAACATGTTATTTCTTGTGACTTCAAAGAGGTTCTAAAGCAGCAGCCACGCTATTCACAGAAACACCATGTAGAAAACTTCCCCTGAAATCCAAGAGGTTCTGCAGTAGCTGCACCATCACCATGCATTACCATGTGGCTTTCTGCACTCACTTTAAAGAGGTTCTGCAGGATCTGTATTTAAAATCCTGATAATACAATTCGCTTCCCTGTGAGTGATCAAGAGGTTCTGCAGCAGCTGTACCCTCTCTCCTAACATTACCATGTAGCTGCCTGCACTGATTTTAAAGAGGTTCTGCGGGAGTTGTATTCGTAATCCCAATTAGACCATTCGCATTCCTAGCCTTAAGCGACCAAGAGGTTCTGCAGCAGCAGAACCCTCTCTCCCAATATTATCATGTCGTTTCCTGAACTGACCTCCAAGAAGTTCTGCAGGAGTCGCAATAATAATAACCCCAGTAATATCATGCTTTCAAAACCTTAAACCACCAAGCGGTTCTGCAGCATCTGCGCCTCTATGTGGCTTCCTGACCCTAGGTTCTGCAGCAGATGCACCCAGGCTTGATCTCAGTTCCACCCATTCAGTGACCCCGGGGTGAGCAGGAATGAGCTCACTCCCCCTCATTGAATAACATTGTATCAGCGCGAGCAGAACGAGCGGCCTCCAGTGGGCGCTGGAGGTATCGCCGCTTTAATTGGGGTCCCTTGAAACCGCCTCCGGGTTCCATGTTTGTATCCGAGCTGTGAGCAGAGAACTCCATGTTGTAACAAAGTTTCCAGCAATCTCCCGTTTTTCTTTTTTTTCCTTTCTTTTTTTTTTCCTCCCTTCCCCCGCTCTGCGCCCGTCCCCTCCATGCCCTCCGTCCTGTCCCCTACCCGCCCTGTATTCCTTAATTTTCCATCCAACCCCAAGCCCAGAGGTAGGAAGAAGTGAGAAGACTCCTGCAGGATCCAGATCCGGGGAGGTGTGATGGACAATCCGTCCATATTCACCCAGGTCAGCCGAGAAGATGTGAACTCCCCCCTGCAAGAGAAAGGTAAGAGCCAAGAATTCCCAATATTGGGGTCCCATCTCCCAATATTACCCCTGTACCGTGGGGCGGGTGGGGGCTGCGGACCTCTCTGATCGCATTCATTATTAGGACCATTTCCCTGGGATATCCTCCCTCTGGAGTCCGTGTAACTTGCATTGAATATATGCACCCCCATAATTTCACTCTGCACCCCAATATTGCACATCACGGTGAGGCATTGCAACCCGGTGTCTATACATTTTATATAACCCCGGCAATGGAAGGGTTAATTGAATTATCACAGTGCAAAGGGGGTTTGACAGATAAGGGGGTGGGGCACTGGAATGTGTCATCCGTCCTGGACCCCTCTCTGGGCTTGTGTTCTAGTACTTTTTGGGGTGCGCATGTTATTTGTGGGGGGGGGGGGGGGGTGATGAGCCTTTAACCCTTTGTGGCGTGTCACATTGTTGACCGCTCCGCAGGATTGACCCCTGACCCTGATCCTAGTGATCGTGTCGCCGTGGATCTGATAAGACGCATCTCCGCTCCCAGATCCTTCACTGGACCTGACAGGAACTTCTGGGAACAACAAATAAATGGAATAAGGAAATTTTGGCGTGCGGCCCGTGCCTTACGTCCCCGCGATGGAGAAGTGCGTTTTGGGTTTTTTATTCGATAGAGATCTTCTTCTTTTTTTTTTTTTTTTTGGAGGGGGGGGTTATGAAGTTTGAGTTGCATGTGTAGCTGGGGGTCCTGGCGGTCATGTTGCGGTTTTTACAGCCCGGACCCTTGCGCTATGGATGTGGATGTGGTTTTATTTTCACTTCTTCGTTTAACTAAAATGAAAGCTAAAATCAGTGTCTTTGAAGCCTCCGAGTCCCAGAAAGGGAAAGTCGCTCGTTTCCGTGTTCAGTAGATAAAGTAACGCGATCGTAAGCTCTTCAGTTCAGACTATCTAAGGTTCTGTTCACATGAAGCAAGCGTGTTGCAGAAATTTCTGCCACTGAATATCCCTTCCATACATGAGATTGTTTCTGCAGCCGGTGCATGGATTTCTGCAAAACCTGCTCAGATGTGTGGGACAGGCGCGGAAACTTCCGCAACAAATCTGCCGCCTGTGAATATTAGGCCTTGTTCACACCGTGCAGATGTTGCATGTATTTTTTTAAGCCAAAAACAGGAGCGGATCTTAAACAGAAGAAATCTATTTCGGAAGGCCTTATAGGTCTGCTCTTCCTGGATCCATTTCTGGTTTTGGCTTAAAAAATGCATGCGAAATCTGCAGCAAATCTGCACTGTGTGAACAAGGCCTTGCACCTCATGCACATGAACATGTGCGCCGGCCGAGTCCCATCAGTGGTCCGAGGAAAGATAGAACATGTCCTATCTTTCCTTGGATCAGAGACTGATCGTTTTTCACAGACCCGATTCACCCACTAAAGCGAATGGGTCCGTGAAGACTATCGGGTGCCACTCGGACGCTGTCAAAAATGGCCCGAGTGGCACAACGGTCGTGTGCATGAGGCGATACACATCTGTAAAGAAGAGTGAAATATTCCTTATTAGGCCCGGACTCCACAACGACCAATCATGATGTAAGTTTGCTGTGCGACAATAATGTTTCTCTATAAAATGGTGCATGAAATTTATAAACATTAACTTTGGGGCCCCCTCAGAAAGCAGGGACCGGGTGTGGCTGCTAGCCTTGCACCCCCTACAGCCCTTGATTCTTTAGATCTGTTCTACAGAAAGCGAGCCACCCAGCTTTCACAGAGTCATGAACGGCACAATGACATTCTATGGGTGTATTCACATGGCCATTTTTTGACGTGTTCTTTCACGTCTATTCTTTGCTGTTTTTACGACCTGATGGTCCCCATAGAAGTCAATGGATCCGTTTTTCAGAAATCAATCCTTGTGATGGCTGTTAAAACTGATCCTGGGCCTCACAAGAGGACTCCCTGGCACAGCACTACTTTAAGCGCTGCGCCCAGGGAAGCCCCTGACATCACTGTCCATATATGGACAGTGATGTCAGAGCTTTCTACTATGGAGTCCCCGGCTAAAGCATCACACGCGCTCTGGCCGCTGACTTCTGTCTATGGACAGAAGCGGAATTGTTGGCAGGGGAGGGGGCGTGTGGTGCGATCTTCAGCAAGTGGGTGTGGCACGATCTACAGGAAGGGGGTGTGGCACCATCTACATGGGCATAGTGGCACTATTTACAGGGGACACTGGTGCTATCTACATGGGCAATGTCTGGCACTACCTACATGGGTACAGTAGGCACATGTGGTTTCTATCTACAGTGGCCACTGGGTTACTATCTATGTGGGCACTGTGGTGTTTTCAGGGTTTTGGCACCATAAAATCCCTGACGAATGAAATTCATGGCTTATTCAGCCGTGCATCAGTTTATAAATGGACAGATTTGCCAGTCAGGAGTCTGGGACAGCTGGACGGCATCCCTTGCAGGACCTGTATTGTGGCCATGTTGGTTGTCACCCAGCTTTCCCAAGAACAGATAGAACTAAAGAAGAGATGAGATTTTTATTAATGCACATTATTAGTCGACGGTATAAACGGGGGAGGGGGGGGGGTTCCCCATGATATATAAATTGTATCTCCGCACGGAATCATCGGCCGCTGATCATAAATAATGTAAGTGCCTCTCAGCCACCTCTACAGGTCTGTGTGGATTATAAAGGTCCATGAATAATGGAGGCTGAGCCTTTCCTTTATATAAGTTTTCTCTGGGCTCGCGGCCGCCGTTCCTTACACAGCGCTCGTCTCTCTGACAGCCGATAATAAATACAGATGACGGTAAATGGATTATTACCTGGACTTTCCTCTCTGAATGTTGCTGTCATTTTAAGAGTAAGTCTTATATGCTCTATATACTATATACACGATGAGAAGTCAGCTTAGTATATACTATACACCTCCCACCCAATCAGATGTTCTCGCCAGGAGGGGCACCGTGCACATAGAATGAATAAATGTCCTTTGATGCCTATGATCTTCCACCAGTGGCTTTAAAGAGGGGTGGTCCCACTTTATTACCACTAAATGCCCTAAAGGGGTTTTTCTAAAGCAGACACCCCCTTATAATCATGAAATACGTTCCCTGTGTCGTAAAAGATTCTGGTTCTGCTGGTGATATCGGACCCGGACCTATTGGCAGTATATATATTTATATATATCCTGCTGAGTACGGCATGATGGCTGACACCTATAGGCATGTGGGATTTTTTTTTTCCTTTGGCGGTGATGGTTTGTTCCCACCACATGATTGCTGGGATCTATACATGGCCCTATTCTTAGCCTGATAGTTGCACTGGGCCCCGTGTTATATCTAGTTTTAGGGTTTCAGTGATGGGAAAACCCTTCAGTGGGCACCAGGGTCCATACACCTCACTGTAGATGGGAACGTGGCTCATAGTATAGGGTTTCTCCTGCTCATCTGTCGTTGAGAACTTCCTACAATTCAGTCCGGCACCCCTATATTAGGATGTGCAGCGACCACAAAATCTTATCTATGGAGGCGAAAATCATTGTGGTTTCTAACTGTCAGCAACTGATCTGATGTAACTCCTGTCACTGACGGAACCACAAAGTAAAGGACCATGTGCCCTGCAGCCAGAATATGAGGTCTGCGAGGAAAGTGACAACTGCTCTTACCCGCTCACAAAAGTAGATGTCTCTATCAAGCCCATTCAGCCATTGTCCTGTGTACAAGAATATAACTACTATAATACTGCCCCCTATATACAAGAATATAACTACTATAATACTGCCCCTATATACAAGGATATAACTACTATAATACTGCTCCTATATACAAGAATATAACTACTATAATACTGCCCCCTATATACAAGAATATAACTACTATAATACTGCTCCTATATACAAGAATATAACTACTATAATACTGCTCCTATATACAAGAATATAACTACTATAATACTGCTCCTATATACAGGAATATAACTACTATAATACTGCCCCTATATACAGGAATATAACTACTATACTACTGCTCCTATATACAAGAATATATCTACTATAATACTGCTCCCTATATACAAGAATATAACTACTATAATACTGCCCCCCATATACAAGAATATAACTACTATAATACTGCTCCTATATACAAGAATATAATTACTATAATACTGCCCCTATATACAAGAATATAACTACTATAATACTGCCCCCTATATACAAGAATATAACTACTATACTACTGCCCCTATATACAAGAATATAACTACTATAATACTGCCCCCTATATACAAGAATATAACTACTATAATACTGCCCCCTACATACAAGAATATAACTACTATAATACTGCTCCTATATACAAGAATATAACTACTATAATACTGCCCCCTACATACAAGAATATAACTACTATAATACTACCTCCTATATACAAGAATATAACTACTATAATACTACCTACTATATACAAGAATATAAATACTATAATACTACCTACTATATACAAGAATATAACTACTATAATACTGCTCCTATATACAAGAATATAACTACTGTAATACTGCCCCTATATACATGAATATAACTACTATAATACTGCCCCTATATACAAGAATATAACTACTATAATACTGCTTCCTATATACAAGAATATAACTACTATAATACTGCCCCTATATACAAGAATATAACTACTATAATACTGCTTCCTATATACAAGAATATAACTACTATAATACTGCCCCCTATATACAAGAATATAACTACTATAATACTGTCCCCTATATACAAGAATATATCTACTATAATACTGCCCTCTATATACAAGAATATAACTACTATAATACTGCCCTCTATATACAAGAATATAACTACTATAATACTGCCTCCTATATACAAGAATATAACTACTATAATACTGCTCCTATATACAAGAATATAACTACTATAATACTGCCCCTATATACAAGAATATAACTACTATAATACTGCTCCTATATACAAGAATATAACTACTATAATACTGCCCCCTATATACAAGAATATAACTACTATAATACTGCCCCTATATACAAGACTATAACTACTATAATACTGCCCCTATATAGAAGAATATAACTACTATAATACTGCCCCTATATAGAAGAATATAACTACTATAATACTGCCCCTATATACAAGACTATAACTACTATAATACTGCCCCTATATACAAGAATATAACTACTATAATACTGCCCCCTATATACAAGAATATAACTACTATAATACTGCTCCTATATACAAGAATATAACTACTATAATACTGCTCCCTATATACAAGAATATAACTACTATAATACTGCCCCTATATACAAGAATATAACTACTATAATACTGCCCCTATATACAAGAATATAACTACTATAATACTGCTCCTATATACAGGAATATAACTACTATAATACTGCCCCTATGTACAAGAATATAACTACTATAATACTGCCCCTATGTACAAGAATATAACTACTATACTACTGCCCCTATGTACAAGAATATAACTACTATAATACTGCCCCTATATACAAGAATATAACTACTATACTACTGCCCCTATATACAAGAATATAACTACTATAATACTGCCCCTATATACAAGAATATAACTACTATAATACTACCCCTATATACAAGAATATAACTACTATAATACTCCTCCTATATACAAGAATATAACTACTATAATACTGCCCCCTATATACAAGAATATAACTACTATAATACTGCCCCTATATACAAGAATATAACTACTATAATACTGCTCCTATATACAAGAATATAACTACTGGAATACTGCTCCTATATACAAGAATATAACTACTATAATACTGCCCCCTATGTACAAGAATATAACTATTATAATACTGCCCCCTATGTACAAGAATATAACTACTATAATACTGTTCCTATATACAAGAATATAACTACTGGAATACTGCTCCTATATACAAGAATATAACTACTATAATACTGCCCCCTATGTACAAGAATATAACTATTATAATACTGCCCCCTATATACAAGAATATAACTACTATAATACTGCTCCCTATATACAAGAATATAACTACTATAATACTGCTCCTATATACAAGAATATAACTACTATAATACTGCCCCCTATATATAAGAATATAACTACTATAATACCGCCCCCTACATACAAGAATAGAACTACTATAATACTGCCCCTATATACAAGAATATAACTACTATAATACTGCCCTCTATATACAAGAATATAACTACTATAATACTGCCCCTATATACAAGAATATAACTACTATAATACTGCCCCTATATACAAGAATATAACTACTATAATACTGTCCTCTATATACAAGAATATTACTACTATAATACTGCCCTCTATATATAAGAATATAACTACTATAATACCGCCCCCTATATACAAGAATATAACTACTATAATACTGCCCTCTATATACAAGAATATAACTACTATAATACTGCCCCTATGTACAAGAATATAACTACTATAATACTGCCCCCTATATACAAGAATATAACTACTATAATACTGCCCCTATATACAAGAATATAACTACTATAATACTGCCCCCTATATATAAGAATATAACTACTATAATACCGCCCCCTATATACAAGAATATAACTACTATAATACTGCTCCTATATATACAAGAATATAACTACTATAATACTGCCCCCTATATACAAGAATATAACTACTATAATACTGCCCCTATATACAAGAATATAACTACTATAATACTGCCCCTATATACAAGAATATAACTACTATAATACTGCTCCTATATACAAGAATATAACTACTATAATACTGCTCCTATATACAAGAATATAACTGCTATAATACTGCCCCTATATACAAGAATATATCTACTATAATACTGCTCCTATATACAAGAATATATCTACTATAATACTGCTCCCTATATACAAGAATATAACTACTATAATACTGCTCCTATATACAAGAATATAACTACTATAATACTGCCTCTATATACAAGAATATAACTACTATAATACTGCCCCTATATACAAGAATATAACTACTATAATACTGCCCCTATATACAAGAATATAACTACTATAATACTGCCCCTATATACAAGAATATAACTACTATAATACTGCTCCTATATACAAGAATATAACTACTATAATACTGCTCCTATATACAAGAATATAACTACTATAATACCGCCCCCTATATACAAGAATATAACTACTATAATACTGCTCCTATATATACAAGAATATAACTACTATAATACTGCCCCTATATACAAGAATATAACTACTATAATACTGCCCCCTATATACAAGAATATAACTACTATAATACTGCTCCTCTATACAAGACTAACTACTATAATACTGCCCCTATGTACAAGAATATAACTACTATAATACTGCTCCTATATACAAGAATATAACTACTATAATACTGCTCCTCTATACAAGACTAACTACTATAATACTGCCCCTATGTACAAGAATATAACTACTATAATACTGCCCCTATATACAAGAATATAACTACTATAATACTGCCCCCTATATACAAGAATATAACTACTATAATACTGCTCCTATATACAAGAATATAACTACTATAATACTGCTCCTATATACAAGAATATAACTACTATAATACTGCTCCCTATATACAAGAATATAACTACTATAATACTGCTCCCTATATACAAGAATATAACTACTATAATACTGCTCCCTATATACAAGAATATAACTACTATAATACTGCCCCTATATACAAGAATATAACTACTATAATACTGCCCCCTATATACAAGAATATAACTACTATAATACTGCCCCCTATATACAAGAATATAACTACTATAATACTGCCCCTATGTACAAGAATACATGTTTAATTCTAGAGGGAACACAACCTGTAGCAATAATTTTTCCGGTTTTATGTAAATAAAGTTTAATCTTTGTATTTCAATTCCTCCCGATTTTCAAGATTCTTGCTTGCTGTCAGTGAATTGGATCTTTCTTCTTCATATTCCGATGCTGAAAACCTGTACAGACCTGACTTTTTGCAGCTAATGGGGTTGTT
This sequence comes from Rhinoderma darwinii, assembly GCF_050947455.1. Lineage (NCBI taxonomy): Eukaryota > Metazoa > Chordata > Amphibia > Anura > Rhinodermatidae > Rhinoderma > Rhinoderma darwinii. The sequence continues at coordinate 10,349,059 of NC_134692.1, forward strand.
ACAAATGTATCCAGTCTAGACATTTTACCTGCGCTGATACATTGTACCAAACTTTCCATTGACTGGTAACAAGCTATATTAGAAATGTTTTGACGTTACTGAACTGTAATAGTCAGACTTGGGGGTGGGGACTTTATGGCTTTTGGTCAGTTGCGTCGTGATGTGATCACAGTGATCGCCCCTCCTCCCTCTCAGATCTGTGTTGTTGTTTTTTATCTTCAGCTTTGCTGGAAATGTAAGTTTTCATAAACGGCGTGCGGCGGAGGGCGGACACGAGGTTGATGAGTAAATCGCTCTTTTGACATGTGCTGATGCTGCAAACATCTGCTGTTAAAGGGACAGTAACCTTGAAATATTAGTTCGGTCCAATATTTGGAGCTGGATAGTAGTGGGGTCTGACATTTGTTACCCTCCCCCCCCCCCCCTCTCTGATTAGCTGTAGCATGGGAATGTAACGCTTCATGTGGAGGTGAATGCAGGCGATTTTCCATTCAGAAGCCTGGAAAAGCTGAGTGGCAAGTCTTATGGCAGACTCTTATATATGTTCGTATTGTCCTTCCCAGAAATGGAAAGCTGGGTGACCATCAGTCTCCTGCTACAGGTTACATAGGAGTCGTCACCCAGCTTTCCAAGTCATGATAGGAATATCTATTTAGCGGTGTAGAATGAAGGTGGCATAACTAGGCAGATTTGCCTTCAGTACTCCAGGAAAGCTGTGTGACAGTGGCGTACTTTGTCGTCACTCAGCTCTCCCAGAGACCTGAATGACAAATCTGCCTCATGCTGCAGTTTCAGGATAGGACAGGCGGCACATCTGCTATACAGGACTCTAGGAAAGCTGGGTGACAACCCCCTTGAGGTCTATAATGTTAGACACTTTGGTTGTCACCCAGCTTTCCCATTAACTGATAGAATGAAAGAACGGCTGAAAAGGATTTTTTTAGTCCCTGACGGACCAGGGGCTTCTACTTATTGGGATTAGTGGAGGACATCATCCTGGGACCCTGTGTCTGGTTCGGGGCGTCCTGTGTCGGCTCTGGCAGCGGTGTACGTCCTGGCAGGGTGTGGCGGAGCTGACATTGTTGCTGCCCACGCAGGGAGGTGTGCGACGTGCACAAGAGGCGCCTTTCCCCCGCTCTTCTGAGGATCCCACACGTAGCGCCTCTCCCTCTTCTGGCAAGTGGTTAAAAACTGCATTTGTCTGTTTCTTAGTTCTATCTCATTCTAGGAAAGCTGGGTGACAGCCGATCCGGGTAATATTACAGCTTTTTCATTCAGCTTTCCCAGACTCCCGAATGGTAACGTTGCATAGTAAGGCAGCAGCACTTGAGAGAGACATTTATAACTAGGCAGATTTTCCATTCAGTAATCTGGGAAAGCTGGGTGATTTATCTGCTTATGGTTCGTTACAGCCTGAATTAACATTAGAAGACCTCTACAGCTTTCCCAGACTCCTGAAAGGCAAATGTGACTAGTTATACTGCGATATATCCCTGTTCTCATATTGCTACTTAACTAGGCAAATTACATGAAGGTTCCCTTCAAAAGACACCGGACCACCTACATGACCGCCATGATCGCCCCCATTGCTTTTCTAGAGTCCTGAATGGCAAGTGTGCCCCATGTCCACGTTGCTGCATAGCCGGGCCATATAAATTCTGGGTGGCAAGCGTTCATAGAAACAGATGTAAATCACCCTGTCTGCATGGGATTAGTGGCTGTCATCCAACTTTCCCAGACCCCTGAGCGTCAATTCTGCCTGTTTGCGCCATGTTCTTGTAGTGCGGATGTATTGCTGACATTTCAGGTTTCTGCAGATGTCACGACCAGCGATAAATCAGAAAACCAGATGTGATAAATGACATAATAACCGTATATACGGCCCGTTATTTATCACCCAGGACACGTGCTGTAAATTATTGTCAGCGGCCATGGAAGGAGCGCGGTGCAGCCACGTGTATCAGGGGGAGGGGGGACACTGGGGCTGACTGGACGGTGACACCCGGGCCCTGTGGCTGACTGGACGGTGACACCCGGGCCCTGTGGCTGACTGGACGGTGACACCCGGGCCCTGTGGCTGACTGGACGGTGACACCCGGGCCCTGTGGCTGACTGGACGGTGACACCCGGGCCCTGTGGCTGACTGGACGGTGACACCCGGGCCCTGTGGCTGACTGGACGGTGACACCCGGGCCCTGTGGCTGACTGGACGGTGACACCCGGGCCCTGTGGGTGACATCTGGATCCTTGGAAATGCGAGCGCCCAGTGGGCCACTTTTGATAAGCAGAACTGGAACTGCGGGATGAACACCCGCACCCCTTTGGGTGACACCCGGACCCTGGATTTAACCGGACGGGTCACATACATAGCAAGAGACCCCATTCCTGACTGCTCCTATTTCTGGGCCCTATAATATTTCTCTCATTGATGGCGTCTTTCTTTGCGCCGCTGCGTTATAAACGGTTGTGGGTAAATTGCTACATTGATGAATCCTGTGTGTGTCAGGTAAGGACGGTTTCCCTGTATAAATCCTGGCGCCTTCTCCTATTATTAGGGTATACTCACACGCCGTTTTTCGGGGCGTAAACGGCTGAAAATACGGATGCTAAACACCTCCAAACCTCTTCCCATTGATTTAAACTGCGTTTTCTTCAGACGGAGCGTTTTTTGACGTGGCACTTGTCACTTATTGAGCCGTTTTTGTTTCTGCGTGTGAACATACCCTTATGTCATGTGGTTGAACATGTACGTTTTTTGGAAAACCTGGGTGACATCCAATATGGCTGCCAGTACGGCTCCTAGAGGGCTTGTTACCCAGCTTTTCCATGCCCCAGAATGTTAAATCTTCCTATTTAGCCAGATACATCTCCTTCTCCTGTACTTCTGCAGAACTTCTCCTTTCAGGAATCTGGGAAAGCTGGGTGTCCTCCCCTGTGGGTTCACTCTTGGTCTATTGATGGGTGACTCTGCGCCGTGATCGCGTGCACGTTCACATGGTGTATCTGTAACGTGCTGATAAGTGACCCCTGAGGTTATCCGCTATCGCTTCCTCATGTAAAGTCCTTGTTTGCTTTATTGTTATGGAGGAAATTCTCCCAAAAGGTGTGACCGTGAAGTGCTGGCTGGAAATCCGCGCTCAATTTTTCAACAGGCTCCTCCCCCTTATCAAGGCTCCACCTCTTCTCCATTTTTTTTTATTTTCTCTCTTTTGGTTTAGTTGTTTGCAGTTGATTACCATCCTGTCCTTGCTTTTCAGGGAAATCATCTCTCCATGTACTGACTTCCTCTGAGCTTGTGCTAATACACAGCAATCAAGCAGAGCTGCAGTGTAAAGCATGGGGGACAGCAGCAGCCTGATCCTCTGAAGAGGCTGGAGGTGGATTTCAGACTCCGCTAGGCTGGAGTCATTGATCATAGCTGTGTCCTAATGCAGCGGAGCTAAAAATCAGCCGACACTGGAGAGAAGAAATCGTAGTTATTTTTATAAAGGTTTTTAAGATCGCAACATGAAATCCACTGTAGTATTTTATAGCTTCAATGTGTTTTTAGAGATAAAGTCGAGTACATTTGCGTATACCCTGATTTACTTACCGTGTATGCTCCAGTCACCTCCAAAGCTGCACTCGGTATTCTTCTGGCTGCCACTTGGACTCCATTACAGTGCAGCCACACACTCCTCCCAGCTCTGGTGCCATACATTGTTAGACATCTGGGCAGACTATATGTTCTGATTTGATTATTTTCTACGTATGGTTTGTTTTTGCTTCTGCTTCATAAGCGTCTGTTGTAAAATCTGCATCATAAAGTGCAGCACAGAAGAGCACGCTTTATGCAGACACTGAACCAGCAGGGCTGCAGTGAGATGTCAGGTCATGCAGCTTGAGAAATAACAAGCATCCTGCAGAATTATGAATGCAGCTCTGGATGTGACTGGAGTAAAATATGAAATCACTCCATATCCGTGCCACACCATGCAGCTGTAGTCCCTGAGCAGTTTATAGTCTTATCACAGTGTTATAGCCTCTGAAGTTGCGTGCGGGTGAGCAGCTTTTCTTTTAACCCCTTCTTTCCCAGAATGGCCATCGTTCATGCTAGGCCAAAACACGGAACTGTTTAATATTCTCGGCTCCAGGGTCTTCCTCTCGCTGTGTATTCTGGCAGGGCTGCAAAGGCCGGATATGGCTGCAAAACAAAGGGGGGGGGGTTCCAGTCCTTCTGTAATGTCTATCTCCGCAGCAAAGCATCATGGGAGCAAAGGTTGGCGCTAAAAGTGGATAAAGAAAGATGGATAGAGGAAAAACATCGGGACGTCATGGAAACAGGAGGGTGGCAGGGGCCGGGGACGTCCTCAGGATACTTTGTAGTCAGTGGATGAATGAAAGTTTGAAGGGGGAGGGGAAGGGGGTGACCGCAGAACCTAAGCCGCAGCCACCACCTCGTATCCTCTGCAATTATATTTTTTTCCACCTAAAATTTCCCTATTAAATTAATTCTGCTTGTACAAAATCTATCGTCAAACATCTCTTAAAGGGGCAGTGGACCCATAATGGGCAGCTTATAATAGTGCGGGAGCGTTATAAGAGGAGCGGCTGATATCCGTCACATATGATGTAAATGTCTCTGGAGGTTCTCCGTGCTGGAGATATGTGATATAAAGTTGTGATTATGGGGGGGAGGGGAGGTTTCTGACTTCCTGTCACTCATCCTATTGAAGAATACAACAGTCAGCCTCTCCGCAGCCTGAAGTGGCTGACAACAGTGAACAACAGTCTTGTAGAAATCTTGCGGAGAACCATTTCTGACTGATGGAGGTGGGGGGCTTCAAAGGACGGTGCTTGGCATGTCTGGCCTCCTATGGCAGAGCAGTGGGGGGAGGGCTCCTGCTGCAGCCAGTTGCCTTACATCCAGACATGGGAGGGGGACATCAGGTTTACCAGGTATGAGCTGTGTTATGGCATCCTGTGTTTTGTTTCACAGCAGCTGCAGGTTGTAAACCACTGCATTAAGACCTTTCACCCCCTGCCCTATTTTATTGGGGTCTTATCCCTGTTTATGAGCTAATGTAGGAATCCGGTCTATTCTAATCTACCTACAGATCCCTGTGCAAAGCTGATCACTTCCGATCGTCTCCTTATTTCGATCCTACATATCCCGATCCCCGCACCATTGGCACGTGTGGCTTGTATGATTCACAGCCTGCACCCCCCCTCATCTCATTCCCCCAATTATATAGAGCTGTGCCCGATGCCCAGGGTTGCATGTTGGTGCCCGCCGGGTGGTAACTGTAACCTGTTAGTAGAACATGGGCTGAAGATTTGGTTTCATCAACCCTCGGTACAGCTAAACTGGTGGTAACCCCTTCCCTGCCATAGTGGTACAAGCACCCAGTCCCTGCCTCCTGTGACACCCGCTCCTGCCCTCACATTACCTGTGCCCCCTGTAATCAGGTCGCAGATGCCGTGCCGCCTCCAGGGCCATATAGCGAGGTGGCGGAAGTGATGGGGTTAAGCCAACATGTTAGGCATTAACTAGTGTCGCAACGACATTCCTGGGAGCGGTGACATTGTTTTCAGCCTTCATGCGCGATCGAACTCCGCGACCTTAACACAGCAGAACGCAAGCGGTGCATTTACAGCCGCGATCCGCTAAATTATAGGAAAGATATGGACGCTTTCTGATCAGGGAAAATGAGTGTGATAGTAGTGCGCCATATTACTCCTAGTACAGAGGCCCAGCAGACCGTATCACACGTGTCAGGCTTAGATACACTGGCTCAGAAGACCGTATTACACATGATAGGCTTAGATACAGCAGCTCAGAAGACCGTATCACACCTCACCCTCACAGGCTTCGATACAGCAGCCCATCAAACTGTATCACACCTGACAGGCTTAGATACAGCAGCCCATCAAACTGTATCACACCTGACAGGTTTAGATACGTAGCCTCAGCAGACCGTATCACACCTGACAGACTTCGATACAGAAGCCCAGCAAAGCGTATCACACCTGACAGGTTTAGATACATAGGCTCAGCAGACCGTTTCAAACCTGACAATCTTAGATACAGCAGCTCGGCAGACAGTATCACACATGATAGGCTTAGATACACTAGCTCAGAATACAGTATCAGACATGGTAGACTTAGATACACAAGCTCAGTAGACAGTATCACACATGATAGGCTTAGATACACTAGCTCAGAATACAGTATCAGACATGGTAGACTTAGATACACAAGCTCAGTAGACAGTATCACACATGATAGGCTTAGATACACCAGCTCAGAATACAGTATCAGACATGGTAGACTTAGATACACAAGCTCAGTAGACCGTTCGCTACATTGCAGTAGATTTCAGCTGACTTGATCACGGAGTTGTTTTTCCTCGGTCCGTCAGTTGAAGTCGCCGCCGTCTCTCCTGTTTAATTGAAAATCTTGTTAACTGCGGTCGGATTAAGGTGCGATGATCTGCGCTGATCTCTTAAGGACGCAGTAATCCCCCTCCCCCTCCGGCCGCTCTGTTGTCACATCCACCGATCTGATGTCGTTACTATAGAGCTTCGTATTTCGTTTTCCCGGTACTTCGCTTTCTTAGTCTTCTGAATGACAAACCTTCCGAGTGATGCTGTGTGTCGCTCTATGATCGGGGCATTACTAGATAGAGGCGTCATTCAGGAGCCTGGGAAAGGTGGGAGAGGACTGCGGAGTAGCATTAAAGGGGTTTTAAGTAAATAAAGGTCTAAAAGGACCCGTCGCCTCTCCTGAAATGTCTGTTTTAGTAAAATTCTGTATACCTCATTAAATAACGATTCTGGAACATATTTTGTTAGATCTCTTCATTGTGCCGTTCCTCTGATATTCCTCCTAGAAATTTATGAATAAACAAACAACTGGGTGTTACCATTCCCCTCGTCAAAGGGGCGTGTCCCTACAGTGTCACTCTCTGCACTGATTGGACAATGTCAGACTGTGTACTGACACACCCCCAAACTGGTAACACCCAGTTGTCAATTTATTTGAACATTTCTAAGAGGAATAACAGAGGAAAGGCACAACACCGAGTTCTAAGAAAAGATGCTCCAGGATTGTAATTTCACAGGGAATATAAGAATTTACTAAAACAAACCCTTTAATCATTGCATATTGAAAAGTTGTACAATTTTGTGTATGTTTGCTCATAGAGGATTGTCTGTCTAGAAGGAATACAGTTGTAGCAATCCCTCAGCTGTGAGAAGTTTTAGGTCAGGACCTGTTTTTAGCCCCCGAAAAAAAAAAATAGAAAAATGTTTTCATTCACTGACATCAAGCAAAGATATTGAAAAAGTTGCAGAATTGAAACCCAAAGTATATTAGAAGTTGAAGAACTTTTCGTTATACAGTAATTAAAGCTCAACTACATAAAGTGGTTTAACGGCGGCCATATTGATTGTCACCCTGCAATGAACCCACATTGTGACCGCTCGTCCCGACCTTTGGTGCGCGCAGTTCTATTCATGTCTTGTCTTCTCTTTCCTCAGGTGTTCACCACTCCTCATCCTCAAAGAAACCGCGGAGTCGAAGCATCTTCCACTCTCTGTTCTGTTGTCTGTGTCGGGACGATTCCGAGCCCCTTCCTGTTAATAACAACGCCCCCCTCCTAACAGAAGAGAATGGGTCGGTCCCCAAGGTGAGCGCAGCTTCTTATAATCGTGTCTGGGGGGGGGGGGGTTATGGGGGGTGTATCATGTGACGACTTCTTTAAGGGAAGCTCCAGTATTAGAGATAAAAATCACTTAAATCATGTCAGACATGTTGTTATTTTGGTATTGGTAGCGGATCTCTTCTGCCAGCGCGTCATGTGTCACGGGACGATAAACTTCATATAGGACCGATCCTGGGGCTGACGGCACAACCTCCAAATATAACATTACGTTAAGGAATTGCTATTTTATGCAGCAGCATTTTACTACGGAGAAAGCAAAAACATTAATGAGATTAAACAAAATAGAAAAATCTTGTATTTTTTTTTTTTTTTTACCATTTTTTTTTTAACAGCCCCCTTTCCCACCCCCAGGATCAGTGCAGGATAAGTAATGTAATGTATGTACACAGTGACTCCACCAGCAGAATAGTGAGTGCAGCTCTGGAGTATAATACAGGATATAACTCGGGATCAGTACAGGATAAGTAATGTAATGTATGTACACAGTGACTCCAGCAGCAGAATAGCGAGTGTAGCTCTGGAGTATAATACAGGATGTAATTCAGGATCAGTACAGGATAAGTAATGTAATGTATGTACACAGTGACTCCACCAGCAGAATAGTGAGTGCAGCTCTGGAGTATAATACAGGATATAACTCAGGATCAGTGCAGGATAAGTAATGTATGTACACAGTGACTCCACCAGCAGAATAGTGAGTGCAGCTCTGGAGTATAATACAGGCTATAACTCAGTATCAGTACAGGATAAGTAATGTAATGTATGTACACAGTGACTCCACCAGCAGAATAGTGAGTGCAGCTCTGGAGTATAATACAGGATGTAACTCAGGATCAGTACAGGATAAGTAATGTATGTACACAGTGACTCCACCAGCAGAATAGTGAGTGCAGCTCTGGAGTATAATACAGGCTATAACTCAGTATCAGTACAGGATAAGTAATGTAATGTATGTACACAGTGACTCCACCAGCAGAATAGTGAGTGCAGCTCTGGAGTATAATACAGGATATAACTCCGGATCAGTGCAGGATAAGTAATGTATGTACACGGGGACTCCACCAGCAGATTAGTCAGTGTAGCTCTGGAGTATAATACAGGATATAACTCAGGATCAGTGCAGGATAAGTAATGTATGTACACAGTGACTCCACCAGCAGAATAGTGAGTGCAGCTCTGGAGTATAATACAGGCTATAACTCAGGATCAGTGCAGGATAAGTAATGTAATGTATGTACACAGTGACTCCACCAGCAGAATAGTGAGTGCAGCTCTGGAGTATAATACAGGATGTAACTCAGGATCAGTACAGGATAAGTAATGTAATGTATGTACACAGTGGCTCCACCAGCAGAATAGTGAGTGCAGCTCTGGAGTATAATACAGGATGTAACTCAGGATCAGTACAGGATAAGTAATGTATGTACACAGTGACTCCACCAGCAGAATAGTGAGTGCAGCTCTGGAGTATAATACAGGATGTAACTCAGTATCAGTACAGGATAAGTAATGTAATGTATGTACACAGTGACTCCACCAGCAGAATAGTGAGTGCAGCTCTGGAGTATAATACAGGATGTAACTCAGGATCAGTACAGGATAAGTAATGTATGTACAGTGACTCCACCAGCAGAATAGTGAGTGCAGCTCTGGAGTATAATACAGGATATAACTCCGGATCAGTGCAGGATAAGTAATGTATGTACACGGGGACTCCACCAGCAGATTAGTCAGTGTAGCTCTGGAGTATAATACAGGATATAACTCAGGATCAGTGCAGGATAAGTAATGTATGTACACAGTGACTCCACCAGCAGAATAGTGAGTGCAGCTCTGGAGTATAATACAGGCTATAACTCAGTATCAGTACAGGATAAGTAATGTAATGTATGTACACAGTGACTCCACCAGCAGAATAGTGAGTGCAGCTCTGGAGTATAATACAGGATGTAACTCAGGATCAGTACAGGATAAGTAATGTAATGTATGTACACAGTGACTCCACCAGCAGAATAGTGAGTGCAGCTCTGGAGTATAATACAGGATGTAACTCAGGATCTGTGCAGGATAAGTAATGTAATGTATGTACACAGTGACTCCACCAGCAGAATAGTGAGTGCAGCTCTGGAGTATAATACAGGATATAACTCAGGATCAGTGCAGGATAAGTAATGTATGTACACAGTGACTCCACCAGCAGAATAGTGAGTGCAGCTCTGGAGTATAATACAGGCTATAACTCAGTATCAGTACAGGATAAGTAATGTAATGTATGTACACAGTGACTCCACCAGCAGAATAGTGAGTGCAGCTCTGGAGTATAATACAGGATGTAACTCAGGATCAGTACAGGATAAGTAATGTAATGTATGTACACAGTGACTCCACCAGCAGAATAGTGAGTGCAGCTCTGGAGTATAATACAGGATGTAACTCAGGATCTGTGCAGGATAAGTAATGTAATGTATGTACACAGTGACTCCACCAGCAGAATAGTGAGTGCAGCTCTGGAGTATAACACAGGATATAACTCAGGATCAGTACAGGATAAGTAATGTATGTACACAGTGACTCCACCAGCAGAATAGTGAGTGCAGCTCTGGAGTATAATACAGGATGTAACTCAGGATCAGTACAGGATAAGTAATGTAATGTATGTACACAGTGATTCCACCAGCAGAATAGTGAGTGCAGCTCTGGAGTATAATACAGGATGTAACTCCGGATCAGTACAGGATAATTAATGTAATGTATGTACACAGTCACTCCACCAGCAGAATAGTGAGTGCAGCTCTGGAGTATAATACAGGATGTAACTCAGGATCAGTACAGGATAAGTAATGTAATGTATGTACACAGTGACTCCAGCAGCAGAATAGTGAGTGCAACTCTGGAGTATAATACAGGATGTAACTCAGGATCAGTACAGGATAAGTAATGTAATGTATGTACACAGTGACTCCACCAGCAGAATAGTGAGTGCAGCTCTGGAGTATAATACAGGATGTAACTCAGGATCAGTACAGGATAAGTAATGTAATGTATGTACACAGTGACTCCAGCAGCAGAATAGTGAGTGCAACTCTGGAGTATAATACAGGATGTAACTCAGGATCAGTACAGGATAAGTAATGTAATGTATGTACACAGTGACTCCAGCAGCAGAATAGTGAGTGCAACTCTGGAGTATAATACAGGATGTAACTCAGGATCAGTACAGGATAAGTAATGTAATGTATGTACACAGTGACTCCACCAGCAGAATAGTGAGTGCAGCTCTGGAGTATAATACAGGATGTAACTCAGGATCAGTACAGGATAAGTAATGTAATGTATGTATATAGTGACTCCACCAGCAGAATAGTGAGTGCAGCTCTGGAGTATAATACAAGATATAACTCAGGATCAGTACAGGATAAGTAATGTGATGTATGTACACAGTGACTCCAGCAGCAGAATAGTGAGTGCAACTCTGGAGTATAATACAGGATGTAACTCAGGATCAGTACAGGATAAGTAATGTAATGTATGTACACAGTGACTCCAGCAGCAGAATAGTGAGTGCAACTCTGGAGTATAATACAGGATGTAACTTAGGATCAGTACAGGATAAGTAATATAATGTATGCACACAGTGACTCCACCAGCAGAATAGTGAGTGCAGCTCTGGAGTATAATACAGGATGTAACTCAGGATCAGCACAGGATAAGTAATGTAATGTATGTACACAGTGACTCCACCAGCAGAATAGTGAGTGCAGCTCTGGAGTATAATACAGGATGTAACTCAGGATCAGTACAGGATAAGTAATGTAATGTCTGTACACAGTGACTCCACCAGCAGAATAGTAAGTGCAGCTCTGGAGTATAATACAGGATGTAACTCAGGATCAGTACAGGATAAGTAATGTAATGTATGTACACAGTGACTCCACCAGCAGAATAGTGAGTGCAGCTCTGGAGTATAATACAGGATGTAACTCAGGATCAGTACAGGATAAGTAATGTATGTGCAGGGTGGGCCATTTATATGGATACACCTAAATAAAATGGGAATGGTTGGTGATATTAACTTCCTGTTTGTGGCACATTAGTATATGGGAGGGGGGAAACTTTTCAAGCTGGGTGTTGACCATGGTGGCCATTTTGAAGTCGGCCATTTTGTATCCAACTTTAGTTTTTTCAATGGGAAGAGGGTCATGTGACACATCAAACTTATCGAGAATTTCACAAGAAAAACAATGGTGTGCTTGGTTTTAACGTTACTTTATTCTTTCATGAGTTATTTACACGTTTCTGACCACTTATAAAATGTGTTCAAAGTGCTGCCCATTGCGTTGTATTGTCACTTCCACTCTTCACACACTGATAGCAACACCGCAGAAGAAATGCCTCCCGATCTGACCCCCTTAGACTTTTATCTTTGGGGTCATCTGAAGGCAATTGTCTATGCTGTGAATATACGAGATGTGCAGCAACTGAAACTACTGATACTGGAAGCCTGTGCTAGCATTTCTTCTGCGGTGTTGCTATCAGTGTGTGAAGAGTGGGAGAAGAGGGTTGCATTGACAATCCAACGCAATGGGCAGCACTTTGAACACATTTTATAAGTGGTCAGAAACGTGTAAATAACTCATGAAAGAATAAAGTAACGTTAAAACCAAGCACACCATTGTTTTTCTTGTGAAATTCTCGATAAGTTTGATGTGTCACATGACCCTCTTCCCATTGAAAAAACTAAAGTTGGATACAAAATGTCCGACTTCAAAATGGCCGCCATGGTCAACACCCAGCTTGAAAAGTTTCCCCCCTCCCATATAGTAATGTGCCACAAACAGGAAGTTAATATCACCAACCATTCCCATTTTATTTAGGTGTATCCATATAAATGGCCCACCCTGTAGACCGTGACTCCACCAGCAGAATAGTGAGTGCAGCTCTGGAGTATAATACAGGATGTAACTCAGGATCAGTACAGGATAAGTAATGTATGTACACAGTGACTCCACCAGCAGAATAGTGAGTGCAGCTCTGGAGTATAATACAGGATGTAACTCAGGATCAGTACAGGATAAGTAATGTAATGTATGTACACTGCGACTCCACCAGCAGAATAGTGAGTGCAGCTCTGGAGTATAATATAGGATGTAACTCAGGATCAGTACAGGATAAGTAATGTATGTACACAGTGACTCCACCAGCAGAATAGTGAGTGCAGCTCTGGAGTATAATACAGGATGTAACACAGGATCAGTACAGGATAAGTAATGTAATGTATGTACACAGTGACCCCACCAGCAGAATAGTGAGTGCAGCTCTGGAGTATAATACAGGATGTAACACAGGATCAGTACAGGATAAGTAATGTAATGTATGTACACAGTGACTCCACCAGCAGAATAGTGAGTGCAGCTCTGGAGTATAATACAGGATGTAACTCAGGATCAGTACAGGATAAGTAATGTAATGTATGTACACAGTGACTCCACCAGCAGAATAGTGAGTGCAGCTCTGGAGTATAATACAGGCTGTAACTCAGGATCAGTACAGGATAAGTAATGTCATGTATGTACACAGTGACTCCACCAGCAGAATAGTGAGTGCAGCTCTGGAGTATAATACAGGATATAACTCAGGATCAGTACAGGATAAGTAATGTAATGTATGTACACAGTGACTCCACCAGCAGAATAGTGAGTGCAGCTCTGGAGTATAATACAGGATGTAACTCAGGATCAGTACAGGATAAGTAATGTAATGTATGTACACAGTGACTCCAGCAGCAGAATAGTGAGTGCAGCTCTGGAGTATAATACAGGATGTAACACAGGATCAGTACAGAATAAGTAATGTAATGTATGTACACAGTGACTCCACCAGCAGAATAGTGAGTGCAGCTCTGGAGTATAATACAGGATGTAACTCAGGATCAGTACAGGATAAGTAATGTATGTACACCGTGACTCCACCAGCTGAATAGTGAGTGCAGCTCTGGAGTATAATACAGGATGTAACTCAGGATCAGCACAGGATAAGTAATGTAATGTATGTACACAGTGACTCCACCAGCTGAATAGTGAGTGCAGCTCTGGAGTATAATACATATATAATAATGTGTGTACACAGTGACTTAAACGTTTATGTAGATTAATTCTATATGTAAACTAGAAATATCCTAATAGAACGTAATAACTGGTAATGCTCTGAGTCCATCGACCTGTTTGCATGGATATTCAAACCTTCCTTATTTAATCCTTACTTCATTGTGGCATGGTGCAGTCCGCTTTAACGTGGTGCACATATTAGATGCCCTTATAAAGATGGCGGCCGTGTGTTTTATCTCATGCTTAGGCCTCATGCACACGACCGTATTTTTTCACACCCGTAAATACTGGCGTAAATACGGGTCCGGTGTCACACGTATTCCACCCGTTTTGCACCAGTATTTACGAACCCGTGCTCGTAAATATGGGTCCGGTGTCACACGTATTCCACCCGTATTTACGAGCACGTTTTTGGCAGCAAAATAGCACTGCACTAATCGGCAGCCCCTTCTCTCTATCAGTGCAGGATAGAGAGAAGGGACAGCCTTTTCTGTAATAAAAGTTAAAGAAATTCATACTTACCGGCCGTTGTCTTGGTGACGCGTCCCTCTCTTCACATCCAGCCCGATATCCCTGGATGACGCGGCAGTCCATGTGACCGCTGCAGCCTGTGATTGACCTGTGATTGGCTGCAGCGGTCACATGGCCTGAAACGTCATCCAGGACGTCGGCCCGGATGTCGAGAGGGACGCGTCACCAAGGCAACGGGCGGGAGACCGGACTGGAGAAGCAGGAAGTTGTCGGTAAGTATGAACGTCTTTTATTTTTATTTTTTACAGGATAGGGGATACATGTCTTTTGTTTATGGCAGAGCGGGGAGATACCTCCCCGCTCTGCCATAGTTTTCATTGTAGTCCCGGCGGTAGTTACGCCACTGGGCTGTGGCCTGCAGACCGGGTAGTCCCCTGACCTCGCCTCACCTCGCAACGCTCCCGTAATCACGGGTGAACACACGGAGCCACCCATGATTACGGGAGCCCCATAGACTTCTATGGGATGCCCGTGCCGTTATTACGGCATGAAATAGGGCATGTTCTATCTTTTTTAACGGCACGGGTACCTTCCCGTGAGCAAACGGGAAGGTACCCGTGGCTAACAGAAGCCTATGAGCCCGTTATTGCGGGTCGTAATAACGACCCGCAATAACGGGTGTTTTTACGGTCGTGTGCATGAGGCCTTAGAGTTGAAGAATGTGCGGTTGAAAAATCTGGAGAGATCAGTAAATGTGGGAAGCTGTAATGAAATCCTTGTCCGAACATTCACTCCAGAGGTGTTTACAAGCAACTCCTCCTAATTAATTAGGTGTCTCCAGGTTGACATTCATATAGCCCCACCTAGTGGACAATACAGGAACTGTCCTGGAATTACAGAGATTTGGTTTGTAGCACAATGGAGGGGAGAAAATGCATCTCTTAGACATTGTCACGCAGGGGCGACATGGATTTGATTGAGGGGGTGTAACACAAATATTATTCATAAATTCACATTCGTTACCCTTGGATGCTTGAATGCTGCAAAACCAAAACACCACCGTGGGTTTATGAAGTTTTGCTTTTTATCTCTTAGGCAACGAAGTATCTTCTTGCGGAGGTGAAGCCCCAGGATGCTGGCAAGATCTGCGTGGTCATTGACCTGGATGAGACTTTAGTTCACAGTTCATTTAAGGTAAATTTTTATACTGGGGTTGTCAAGGATTAGAAAAACATGGCAGCTTCCTTCCAAAAACAGCGCCACACCTGTCCAAAGGTTGTTTCTGGTATTGCAGCTCATCTCCATTGAAGTTAATTGGGCTTAGCTGCAATACCACAATCATCCTGTGGAGAAGTGTGGCACTGGTTAAGGAAGAAAGTGTAATCATTATAATTATTACAGAGGTCATCCAGTCTTATGTAAATAAAACTAACCAAACAAGGTTTTGTATATTACCAATTAAATGTTTGCTATTTTTAAGATTTCTGTTTGTTGTCAATGAATAGAATTATCGGGTACCGGGCTTGTTACAGTATTTCGTAGCTCTCTCTTGTAATGAGCCCTGCACTGGTGTGAGCAGCGCAGGATCTGGACAGGTTTTCAGACACCAGGTGTAACTAAAAAATGCTTCTACCGTATACGCTGACAGCAAGCAGGAATCTTAAAAGGGTAAAGCATTAAAAAACATACAGTCTTGTTTAACCCAGTGTCTAAAAATCTGTCCAGACCGTGTGCTGCTTGTTTCAAGGGAGAGCTCTGAAACCATGTAAAAAGCCCTACGTCTGTGTTTCCATTTATTGACAGCCAGCAGATCTCTTGAAAATGGCAAAGAATTGAAACACGAAGTATATAAGAAAATTGCAAAACGTTTAAATAGACAATTATTAAGCTTTATTTACATAAAACCTGCAGACCCCTTTTATAGAGTTGCCGGTGATCAGTTGATCTCGGTGGGTGCGGCTCCTGGCAGCGGATTGGCATCTATAACTGAAGTTGAGTTGTTGTTCAGTGTTAAGTTCTCCGTTTCTTCTGTTTTGCAGCCGGTCAATAACGCCGACTTTATCATTCCTGTTGAGATTGATGGAACGGTTCATCAGGTAAGTCATCGCTCACGGTTTACCTGTCCGTCCCCCTGTGAATTAATCACGCGTCCTTATAACCTTCAGGATGGAAACAGCATCGGGTGACTGGGGCCCAAGAATTTATTGTCTCCACTTTTCGGCCGCTGCTAGCTTCAAGTAATCCAGGATAGGCTGTGCTATTGTCTTTCAGCCTATTCTTGATTACTTGTGGTCAGCGCCGGCTACATACGACAAGATGTCCTCTGCCGACTAGAAAAGGCTCTGCTGACATTCCAGTGTACTTCTCATCCGGTACTGATCCTGAGTTATATCCTGCATTATACTCCAGAGCTGCACTCACTATTCTGCTGGTGGAATCACTGTGTACATAAATTACATTACTTATCCTGTACTGATCCTGAGTTACATCCTGTATTCTACTCCAGAGCTGCACTCACTGTTCTGCTGGTGGAATCACTGTGTACATAAATTACATTACTTATCCTGTACTGATCCTGAGTTATATCCTGCATTATACTCCAGAGCTGCACTCACTATTCTGCTGGTGGAGTCACTGTGTACATAAATTACATTACTTATCCTGTACTGATCCTGAGTTACATCCTGTATTCTACTCCAGAGCTGCACTCACTGTTCTGCTGGTGGAGTCACTGTGTACATACATTACTTATCCTGTACTGATCCGGAGTTACATCCTGTATTATACTCCAGAGCTGCACTCACTATTCTGCTGGTGGAGTCACTATGTACATACATTACATTACTTATCCTGTACTGATCCTGAGTTATATCCTGTATTATACTCCAGAGCTGCACTCACTATTCTGCTGGTGGAGTCACTGTGTACATACATTACATTACTTATCCTGTACTGATCCTGAGTTATATCCTGCATTATACTCCAGAGCTGCACTCACTATTCTGCTGGTGGAGTCACTGTGTACATACATTACATTACTTATCCTGTACTGATCCTGAGTTACATCCTGTATTATACTCCAGAGCTGCACTCACTATTCTGCTGGTGGAATCACTATGTACATACATTACTTATCCTGTACTGATCCTGAGTTACATCCTATATTATACTCCAGAGCTGCGCTTACTATTCTGCTCGTGGAGTCACTGTGTACATACATTACATTACTTATACTGTACTGATCCTGAGTTATATCCTGTATTATACTCCAGAGCTGCACTCACTATTCTGCTGGTGTAGTCACTGTGTACATACATTACATTACTTATCCTGTACTGATCCTGAGTTACATCCTGTATTATACTCCAGAGCTGCACTCACTATTCTGCTGGTGGAATCACTATGTACATACATTACTTATCCTGTACTGATCCTGAGTTACATCCTATATTATACTCCAGAGCTGCGCTTACTATTCTGCTCGTGGAGTCACTGTGTACATACATTACATTACTTATACTGTACTGATCCTGAGTTATATCCTGTATTATACTCCAGAGCTGCACTCACTATTCTGCTGGTGTAGTCACTGTGTACATACATTACATTACTTATCCTGTACTGATCCTGAGTTACATCCTGTATTATACTCCAGAGCTGCACTCACTATTCTGCTGGTGGAGTCACTGTGTACATACATTACATTACTTATCCTGTACTGATCCTGAGTTACATCCTGTATTATACTCCAGAGCTGCACTCACTATTCTGCTGGTGGAATCACTATGTACATACATTACTTATCCTGTACTGATCCTGAGTTACATCCTGTATTATACTCCAGAGCTGCATTCACTATTCTGCTGGTGGAGTCACTGTGTACATACATTACATTACTTATCCTGTACTGATCCTGAGTTACATCCTGTATTATACTCCAGAGCTGCACTCACTATTCTGCAGGCTTTAGAACTCTGCTTGTTCAGTGTTGTGCACAGAAATTGCTCTGGTATTTATTATTCTGGGAAGTGTCATCTTTGCACTGGGCTCTGTACAGTAATCTGATGTTTGTAGATATACCATAAAATATGACCAGTGGGGGTCTATAATCCAGAGAATAAGGGGGTCTTGTTCTCGGCAGAGAGGTGGGTGCATAAAAACATTCGACCATCTCCACTTCTCCCATTTATTTCAGTGTGACTGACAATTTCTCCACCAATACCAGGAACTCTCGTCCATTAGATCCTACTCTTTACTATAAGGGTATTTGCACACGGCTTATTTTCGGCCGTAAATGCCCCGAAAAACGGCTAAAAATGCGGGGGCTGAACGCCTCCAAACATCTGCCTATTGATTTCCATGGGAAAAAAAGCTGCTGTTTTTAAAAACTCAGGCTATGTTCACACACTTACTAAGAAACGTCTGAAAATACGGAGATTTTCAAGGGAAAACAACTCCTGATTTTCAGCCATTTTTTTATGCATCAAGCCTTTTTCGCTGCTTTTTTTGAGCTGTTTTTCTATTGAGTCAATGAAAAACGGCTCCAAAAACGTCTCAAGAAGTGACATGCACGTCTTTTTACGGAGCGTCTTTTTACACGTCGTGTTTTTTGAAAATGAGGCGTTAAAAAAACAACCCGTCAGAACAGAACGCCGTATTTTCCATTGAAATCAATGGCCAGATGTTGTAGGCGTTCTGCGTACGATTTTTTTCCGGCCTGAGAAACGGCCGAAAATAGCCCGTGTGAACATACCCAAATACCTAATGACCTTTTACAGGGGCCAATTATGGGGCAAACGCTCGTTCATCGGCTGACCATCGTTTAGGCAGCCGGAAATATTCTCGTTATCGGCCGCACATCTCCCTGTGTAAACAATGGCGCGCTGCTCACATGATAGAAATGTATGGGGACAAACAATGGGAGTAACGAGTGCTCGTCCCCATACATAGCTACTTGTGACCGGAGCAAACGAGCGCCTATCAACGTGTCTTGGTGATCGGCGCTCATTTACGAGGCCCATGTCGGACCCCTATTATCAACATACACGTTTACATACATGGCGGGAGACCTGATTGGTGATGGATTGTCAGATGCTCTGGATCTTGTAAATACCTTGATAAGTTTAAAAAAAAAAAAAAAAAAAAAAGGATTTTCGTGCTAAATATTATACAGGGAGATGGTGAATGTGGAGCTTCTGGATTATCAGGTTGTGCTGGATTAATGGAATTTTCCGGCCATTATCCCCTCCCAGGTCTATGTGTTAAAGAGGCCTCACGTAGACGAGTTCCTGAGGCGAATGGGGGAGATGTTTGAGTGTGTCCTATTCACCGCAAGCCTGGCAAAGGTGAGTCTTAAAGGAGCAGTCCACCAAAAAGTGATCTTCCTGTGTCAACGATGGGGTCCATCAGTTCAGACCTGCAGTATTGAAGCCACAAATCCATCGGCGCTGCTCACAGATCACCCCGTCTCTACAAGAGCCACTTAAATCAATGAGGCTTTCCCTAAAGCTTTGGGCCTTATCAAAATGGTCTAGTGAAACCGGCCTCGTTGTCGATAGCAACCAACCGATGCCCTCTGGTTGCCATGGACAACAAGGTCAGTGTTTCTGTTAGACCGTTTTGATACATGAGGCCCCAATGGGGGAGATTTCTCAAAACTGGTACGAAGGAAAAGCGGAGTAGTCGCCCATAGCAACCGATTAGGTTTAAGCCCCCTTAGAAAGTGAAAGCTGCATTCTGATTGGTTGCTGTGGACAATTCCTTCACTTTTCCTCTGCGCCCGTTTTGCTGAATCTCCCCCCCAATGTTTCTGAAAATCCAGTAACTGCAATGTGTGAACTGTGAGTTTGGGCCCCGTGAGCCCTCCGTTTTGGATATTGAGGGTGGTAATCGGAGCTTTGCGGACTCCACCATTGACTATTCCTCCGTCCCACGCGCTCTAAGGCCCTGTTCACACTGAGTTTTGTTTACGCGTTTTTTTTACGCTGAAACTGCGGCAAAACATGGCCGAAATTGCCTCCCATTGATTTCAATGGGAGGTGGAGGCGTTTTTTTTTTTCCCCACGAGCGGGAAAAAAACGCTCGCGGGAAAAAGAAGCGACATGCCTTATTTTGAGGCGTTTTCCGTCTCAAAAATTCCTTTGAGATCAATGGGAGACGGGAAAAAACGCTGTGAACAGCCACAGCGTTTTTTGATGCGTTTTATGGCAAAAACTGCTCGTGGCATTTTCCGTTGCCTGTTGAAGAAATAGGTATAAAAAAAACGCGCCAAAATTTGTGTCAAAAAACGCGGCAAAGAACGCCTGCGGTGCAAAACCCAGAGCTGACTTTTAGGCCCCGTTCACATGGAGTTTTTTGCAGGCAGAAAATTCGGCCTCAAAATCCCGTCTGCAATTTTAAGGCAGATTTTGATCTGTCTGCACGCTGATTGCCGCGTTTTTCCCTGCGGACATTGAGCGCCGCAGGCAAAAAACGCTGTGAAAAACGCTTTCTCTGCCTCCCATTGATGTCAATGGGAGGTCAGAGACGTAAATGCCGGAAGATATGGCATGACGACACTTCTTCCCGTGAGCCGGTTTTACCGCTTGCGGGAAAAAAAAAAGCCTTCACCTCCAATTGAAATCAATGGGAGGCGTTTTCGGCCGGTTTCCGCGTCCATAAACGTTTAAAAAAAAAACCAGTGTGAACAGGGCCTGACGCTCCATCTTTTCTTGCTTGTAGTATGCTGACCCGGTTGCGGATCTGCTGGATAAATGGGGAGCATTTCGAGCCCGTCTTTTCCGGGAATCTTGTGCCTTCCATAGGGGGAACTATGTCAAGGACCTGAGCAGACTGGGCCGGGACCTGAATAAACTGGTTATCATTGACAATTCCCCGGCTTCCTATATCTTCCATCCGGATAATGCGGTATGTTATCTCGCGTTGTATGTTCTGACCTCCGTCATGATACTCTAGAACAATTAAAATTAAAAGGCACCTGTCGCTTTAAGAAGGTGGGACGGTGAGTCGGACATTGGTGGGAGCTCTTTTAGGGGAGGTGATCCAGTAGAGGGGGGTTACAAGGCTCTGGACCCCCCTGGTAGCTCGTGTCTATAGTTATAGTAAAGCTCGGATTTTGCTGTATTGTCTTATAGAAATCACTGTCATACACTACATTCCTGTTGGTGGATCCTAGTGGTTAGGACCGGATCCATCAATGATCTAATACATTTGGTGGGTGGAGGCTGTTGTGCCTGTTCTTAAAGGGGCAGTTCCATCGAGCACTTAGATGTCACAGCTGATCCAATGTCTTTCCCTCTCTGATCGCTTCGGTTGCTTTCCCACCTTGTTGTGGCTGCAGGCGGACTAAGCCACGCCCACATGTAGTAGGTGTGGTTTTCAAGTCGCTCGTTAATTGGCTACAATTTTACCAATAATACCGCAAATTTTCCTGCAAGATCATGTGGCTTTAACAAGGACCAAATACTTCACCTAGCTGGACGTTTGTTGCAATTGTTTCCAGTTTCCACAATCCTCTGTGAGTCAAATACATGACCAGCACAAATCTCTCTCCTGTCCTGACCGGTTTGTTACAATGTATCAGTGTAGTTTAAATGTATCCGTCTGGAGTCCAGACTGCACAGCTCACAGAGGATTGTCTAGATTAGAAACAATTGTAACAAACCTTCAGTTGAGAGAAGGGCAGTACGAAGTTAAACACGACTGTTCCCATTCACTGACAGAAAGCAGAGATCTTGAAAATGTTTAGGAATTGAAACGCAAAGTATATTAGGAAGTTGCAGCACTTTTCATTCTACGAATATAAAGCTTTATTTACATACACATGATTTTATTTGGGGTTATTATTGCCGGTCGAAAGTCTCACGTGCCGCCATGTTGGCGGACAATAATGATTGGTGTATTCTCGTTTTTGTGCCCCGTAGGTGCCCGTAGTATCCTGGTTTGATGACATGAGTGACATGGAGTTGCTGGACCTTATTCCCTTCTTTGAAAAGCTCAGCCGAGTGGACGACGTGTACAGCGTTCTAAAGCAGCGCCGGACTGCCAGCTAATGACTGCGAAGGGGGAGGGGCTTCTCTTTGTGTGTGCTCACAACTGTGCTGGACTGTGGAAGGACAGGAGTGGGCGTGGCTTCTTCAACCGCTGTGGGGTTGCAGCGCCTCTTTGGCGATTCAGCACCTGATACGCAAAGCCTCGGGGTTCATGGGATTTGTGGATCCGGGTCTTTCTGATTCGATACCAAAACCCTAAGTATTTTGAACTGGTGTTTTTGAAATTTTTATATTTGAATTCTCAAAAATTAGGCAAAGTGAAAATTATTTTTAACCAGAAATTTGCAACAATTTTCCACGTTTTTGTTTCAAACCTCTCAACCTTCCCAGAGAAAATTGTTCCTTTTTATGGGCGGAGAATTTAAACCTCTGCAGTTTTTGGACTTGACGGGACCTTTTCAGCTTTGCCGAGGACCTGAAGCCAATGAGGGGCACTATAAAAAGTATTAATGATACTCCAAATTTTTATTTTTTTATTTTTTTTGACGGTTTCGTTACCGCCATTACTCCCTGTCTCTGTTAGGAATTTTTTTTTTTTACATTTTTTTTTTTTTTAAAGTTTGTGGACTGTGAAGTAAAATTGTATGGCCCCAGAAGGTGTGCAGGGGGTCACGTGCTGCAGATTACACACTGGGCTGTCTCCTCATGTGCCGGTCACAGTTGGGATGGAACTAGTGCCAGCTGAGTGCTGTCAATTTTTTTATTTTTTTTCAAAAAGTTGAATTTGGTAGGTGGAAATGTGCATTTAGGGAATGTCAAGTTCTATATTTCATCTAATTCATCCTTTCCAACCCCCAAAAACGGGTCAGATCGTGGCCGTCATATAACTTGAATGTCACAATTATACACTATGAACAATTAAGGATATGTTAGCGACGAATCAGCGGCCGGAGTTTATTTGTGAATTCATGTGATCGCTGGTCTTAATTACACGTAATCATCAAGAATAATTGCGCAAATTTTACGAATCTCTCTTTAGAGCTTTTGTTTTTGAATGTTTTTTGGTCTTTTTGATTTATTTTTTTCTAGAACTGTAAAATATGGACATTTTAGGGACCATCAACCCGCAGTGATGCAATGGGAAGCTCCGAGACGTTGAGACGATCTGGGCTTGGCAGTTGCAGTCGCTCTGTGACGGAGCCGTGGATTTCGGGAGCTTTGCAGGTCTTTCAGTTTAATTCGTCCCCTTCATAAAGTTCAATCTGAATGTTGATTGGATCGGTCTATGAAAGGTAACACTGATCCGAGCGATCCAGGCCGCACGTCCTCTCCGCCCGTCAGATATTGGGGGGATTCTAAGTGCCTTATAGTATCGGATATTGTAGGGTGCCAATAATTAATCAGGTCTGGGAGTTTTCGAAGTGCACTCGTCTCCTAAATGTGATGGACCTTTTAGTGCTGTCGAAATTCCAACAGTCCGGAAAATCCATTAATTCGGCAAAATGGAAAGAACCAGAGCAATGTGGGCGTATCATTGAGTGCAGGAATATAATCTTCAATTGTCTGGACTATTGGACGTTTTATATCTAGACACCCAATAGTCCAGAAAATCCATTTATCCGGCATCTTGCTGGCCCCATATGCTCCGGCCTGATGGATTTTTGTCAGATTGCTGAGGCTTCACCTTTGTAATGATTGGACGATTAAGCACGCAATATGGCCGCCATCGCTTTGGGCTGTAGGTATGAGTGAAACGACTCGCCAGCCAATAGAATATGGATCTATTCGCTCCTCTCTTACCCGTGCACTTCATGTTGCGAAATTTGTGCCTTTTTGTGATTTCCGCTTAGAGAATCGGACATTTAACCGTTTGCCTTAAGTCTCGGTGCCTTATTGTCCTAAAATCCGAGGGGCGTGAATACATAATCAGCATCCATACTCTTCCCCCCCCCCCCGCCCCCCTCTCTTCTCCCTTTAGAGTAGTAGTCCTAAACTGATCATTGCTCTGTTCTCTTGCTGTATTGGAATTGCACATTTTACTGCAGGGCTACTTATGACTTTACCAGTGACATTTTTTCACTTCGAAGCACAAAACGCAAGTTTGATTCGAAAATACGAGGAAAACTAACTTTAACGTACGGTGTTGATTGCTGCAGGACGGTGGCGTTAATGGCAGAACCGCTGCAGTGATGTCGAGAAAAAAAAATCTTTATTGCTATGTGCGGCTTTGCCACCAGGGGGCAGTCAAGGGATAAATAAAAAAGTTTGTTTTAACTAGTTTGTGATCACTTTATAAATATGTATATCTGTATATATGATTTTAGAGCAATAGTAACATGGACGGGAACGGTAGCATGTCTGTCTCCATAGCTTGTGTTTCCTTGTAGACACTCAATGACACATTCTGGATCCGAAGGGCAAATTAGGACTTTGTCAGTGAAATAGCCTGCCTGAAGGTATGAACGTAACTGCATAGGAAAACCTCTACCAGTGATCTATATAGCTAAAAATAAATTGGGCTGATTTAATTTTAGAATATATCTTTACTTCTGGCTGCCTTCAGTCACCACTAGGGGGAGCTTAGTGCAGACTACTTATACATTGAACTCAATAGTAGCACAGTATACAGTAAGCTCCCCCTAGTGGTGGCTTCAGGAAGTCAGAATTTAATAATTTAACTCTAGATCCGTGCAGTGGATTTTGGCGCTTTGTGTCAGGAAAACCAAGCTCCAATTAAAACCTATGCCGCTTCGTAGCTGGACTGCAGCGGACGTCTCACTCTTAGGGCTTATTCAGACGAACGTGATAGACGTCCGTGCAACGCGCGTGATTTTCACGCGCCTCGCACGGACCTATGTTAGTCTATGGGGCCGTGCAGACTGTCAGTGATTTTTGCACAGCGTGTGTCCGCTGCGTAAAACATGACATGTCCTATATTTGTGCGTTGTTCGCGCATCACGCACCCGTTGAAGTCAATGGGTGCGTGAAAATCATGCGCACCACACGGGAGCACTTCCGTGGGACGAGCGTGATTCGCGCAACAGCAGTAAAAACTGAATAAAAACTGAATGGCGGCTGCGCGAACATCACAGCCACGCATCATATGGAGATGACACACGGAGCTGTTAAGTAACTTTTGCGCGCGCAAAACGCACACGCTCGTGTAAATCCGGCCTTAGGGTCACTAAAATTTTGGGGTGTGGTAGATGGGGGCAAAAACTGCACTTTCAGGTTTTGCTTGAAATTACTCGTGTTCAGATGCACCAGGATCCTATAGTGATCTTAAAGGAACACTCAAGACAAAGCTTATACACGGCGTTATCCGCAGGGCGTCAGGGGGCGGAGCATGACTAACCCCTGGTGTCCTTTCAATCTCTGTGTCATGCTCCGCCCCCTCAGATCCTGCTTTAGGCATAACTGCATCAGTTTTACCTGTATATTTCTTTCATGCATTTCATTGGCCACAAGATTGAACCAAAAGTCGCCCCCGAGATATTGACCTATGTAATAATTTCTAACTCATCCATAAAAAAAAATATCTCCTGAAAATTGGGCGTTTCCTGCCATATGGTAAACCTATGAATGCTTCTTAGTGCCTTATTGCAATAAGAGAAAGAGGAGCTCGCAGACAGAAAGCCTGATCAAACGTGGCCTTAAAGCCTCTGTGCTGCAGTGTAACCAGAAGCACTTTTGGAATAGACCTATTTTTTTTCCCCCTTTTCGTGAATCCAGTGAGTTTGATTCTAAGGGTCTTGCTGCGTGTAGCAACCAATCAGAATCCACATTATTGTTTCTCCGGTGCTGTTTGGAACATGAAAGCTGAGTTCTGATTGGCTACTATGGGGAAACAGGTTCACATGAGACCCTCTATGTTCGTGCCTTGCAGTGTGAATGATATAGGCTGGGTGTAATACTCTGCAGGACTGTTGTTGTGAATGATATAGGCTGGGTGTAATACTCTGCAGGGCTGTTGTTGTGAATGATATAGGCTGGGTGTAATACTCTGCAGGGCTGTTGTGAATGATATAGGCTGGGTGTAATGCTCTGCAGATCTCGTGTTGGGACTCTGCACAGGGAAGATCACACATGTCGCGTCGTCTACAGGAAAACACTTCTACACGTGACCTTAAAGGGCTGCCGATATTCCTAAAAGTTATTTTTTTTATGATAATCTATATTTTTATTGTATATCTGCCGGGAGTGATCCTCTTAACAACTTGGTGAAAAAAACCGAAATATTTGTAAGTGCCTTCTCTATTGTGTGTGATTTTAAAACAAAAACTGTAAAATAATCTTTCGAATGACAAGAAACCGACAAAACTAAAGAGAAATGCTGAATCCCGGTGTCTGTGTCATTGATTTCACGTACGACGGAGCGGTAATTCATTTCACCGTTAAAGGGCTTGTCCAGGTTTCTTCCAGTGACACCACCCCTGTCTACAGGTTATGTCTGGTATTGCAGCTCAGCTCCATTAAAGGGAATAGGGCTAGGCTGCAATACCACACACAACCTGTGGACAGGTGTGGCGCTGTTCTAGGTACAAAGTAACCATGTTTTTTTTTCTAATCGTGCACAACACCTTTAAAATTAAACTGAATGGTAAATACCTGCTGACCACTAATAGACTAAATACGCCTTAGGATCTGTTCACACGAATGTTTTTTGGTTTTTTTTTTTGGTTTTTTTTTCTTTTTGAATTTTAAATTTTGTGAAAATCGTGGCAAAAAAAACGCAATATGACCGCACGGTGTAAATATATCCTGACCGGTCTGGATTTAACTTTGAAAGGACGGATATAAACGCTATGCAGTCAGCTACTACACTAGCAATTCTGCAGCCGCTGGAGGGTAGAGCTGCCCGTCAGTGGCTGCCAGGCGCTACCGCAAGAAGACAGAAGCGATTTATTAGGGTACGCCCACATGTAGCAGAGTTTTTCTGCGGCAAATCTGCACTGAACCTCCAGAAAATAAACGTGTGGATTTCGCACTTTGCAATAAGTCTGCGACATTTCCCCAGCTGAATGGGCATGCTGCGGACTAAGGGGATTTATATTTATAGGGCAATAAAAAAAATGGAGGATTCCAGACCTCCGGCAGACGGCAGTGATGTATACGTATGTCGCTAACCGGCTCCCATAGTAAAAGTCATCATATACTGCGCTGTATACGTTTTTTGCAGGATGCCTCTGAAGCTTAATCAACTGCTCTTCTTTAGGGTATGTTCACACACAAAATAAAAAACGTCTCAAAATACGGCGCTGTTTTCAAGGGAAAAACTCTCCTGATTTTCAGACGTTTTTTAAGCCACTCGTGATTTTCACTGCTTTTTTTTTTATGGCCGTTTTTGGAGCCGTTTTTCTATAGTCAATGAAAAACTGCTCCAAAAACGTCCCAAGAAGTGACATGCACTTCTTTTTCGCAGGCGTCTTTCTAGGCCGTTTTTGGAAAACGAGGCGTAAAAAAACGCTCCTTCAGAACAGAACGCCGTATTTCCCATTGAAATCAATAGGCAGATGTTCTTCGTCCGATTTTTCAGGACGATTCCCTCCCGAAAAACAGCTGAAAACACTCCATGTGAACATACCCTAAGGCTATGTTCACACGCCCTATTTCCGGACGTAATTCAGGCGTTTTTCGTCTGGAATTACGCCCGAAAAAACGGCTCTGAACCGTCGGCAAACACCTGCCCATTGAATTCAATGGGTCTTACGATGTTCTGTGCAGACGGGGTTTTTTTTTACGCGCTGCTGTCAAAAGACGGCGTGTAAAAAGACGGCCGCCTCAAAGAAGCGCATGTCACTTCTTGGGATGTAATTGGAGCCGTTTTTCATTGACTCCATTGAAAAACAGCTCCAATTACGTCCGTAATTGACGCCGCGAAGAACGCGTGCACTTGTCAAAACGTCTGAAATTCAAGAGCCGTTGTCGCCTGAAAACAGCTCCGTAATTTCAGACGTATTTTACGTTTCCGTGTGAACATACCCTCGCAGTTAAAAAAATATATATATATCGGCTCGATGGATGCATTCCTCGGGTGTATGGAGCGATATGAATATTACGTTTGGCGTATGCGCCAGGGAAAAAAATCACCCAGTCATGAAGTGGTTAAGTAACTTTAGGATTAGTTCACACTTGATGATTTTGACGCGAAAATTGCTGCATATTTTCTGTCTGGAATTGCGGACGGAAAATACGCAGCAGAATACGGTAACGGCAAAGTGGGTGAGATTTAACAAACGTCATCCACACGCAGCGTAAAAATACCGTCGCGAAAATTCACCTGTGGTGCGTATTTTTTTTTCATTCCGCAGAAGCTCAATTCCTGCTGCAGAAACTGACGTTACCGTCTCCCGGCATGAAACGCAGTAAAAAACGCAAGAAATGGTGCTGTTTTTCCGCAGCGGATTGTCGTCGTCTTCGTTCAATTGAATTTTCTGCAGCAATTCCGTTCCGTGTGGACAACGCCTTACGCTTCATACTGATGGATGAGAAATACGAAAACAGCCAAATGACCTTCAGGATCAGGGGTCCGACCCCACTAATCACAATTATTGTAAAACCCCTTCAGGCCCTGTTCACAAGGAGTTTTTTGCAGGCAGAAGAAAATTCACGTATTTATCCGGGTATTTGTGGCGGCGTTTTTTTTTGCCTGCAGCCATTGAAGCTAATGCTTGGACCGCGGGCAAAAAACGCTCCGATACAAGCACCGCTGTTTTTTCTGCCTCCCGTTGATTCAATGGGAGGTCCGAGGCAAAAACCACGGAAAGAAAGGACATGCCGTATTTTTTCCCCGCGGGCGACCTTTTTTTGGTGCTGATTCTAACGTGGTTTTTGCGTCAAAAAACTCTGTGTGAACTGACCGTTAAGCTGTTGGTTCGTCCTGTTCCAGCGTGACTGCTCCCCTGGGCGCACCGTGAGCTCCGAGACATGGAGCGGGGAGTTTAGTCCTGACCTCACCCCCATCCAACAACTTTGGGATAATATTGGAACGGCGATTGCGACTCAGATCTTCTCACCAACATCAGTGTCTGACCTCTCAGATCCCCACATACGCCCCAAAATCTTGTGGAAAGACGTCCCAGAAGAGTGGAGGTTGTTCAAGTCGCAATAGGGGCCAAACTCCATATTAAAACCAATGGTTTTGGAATGGGGTGTCCAACAAGGTCGTATAGGTGTGATGGTAGGGGGGGGGGGGTTCACATACTTTTAACCAGATGTAATTATTAGGGCCAGTTCACACTGAGTTTTTTTACGCAGAAACCGCGTTTTGACGCAGAGGCGTTTATGCCTCTGATCTCCCATTGACAATGGGAGGCAGAGAAAGCGTATGGAACAGAACGCCGTTTTTCTAATTGAAATCAATGGGCAGATGTTTGGAGGCGTTCTGCTTCTGACTTTTCGGTTGTTTACGGCCCAAAAAACGTCAGAAAATACAGTGTGAACATACCCATACTCTTTTGAGCCAGTTCACACTGAGTTTTATGACGCGGAAAACGTGGAATGCCTCCCATTGATTTCAATGGGGGGCGGAGGCGTTTTTTTTTCCCGCGAGCGGTTAAACAATCTCGAGGGAAAAAGAAGCGACATGCCCTATCTTCGGGCGTTTATGTCTCTGACCTCCCATTGACATAAATGGGAGGCAGAGAAAGCGTATTTCGCGGCGATATTGCCCCCGTCGCTCAAACGGCGTGAAGGCAGATCAAAATTCCAAACTGAATTTTGAGGCGGAATTTTCTGCCTGCAAAAACCTCAGTGTGAACATACCCTAAAAACTGTTTTCTGGGTGCATATTCCATGAACCTGCAGTACTTGGTGGCTGCCACTAGATGTCGCTGTTCACATGTCCCTTGCGAAGAGTGAGGGAAATAAACAAAAAGTTGAAATGAGAAAAAAAAATTCACCCAATTAAAATTTTACTGGTTTGCTGCCCATTACGATACAATGGGTAAATTAAATCACCATGTTTGAGATTTGTTTTTAGCAAATAATAGAGACATTGGGCAGATTTATTATTAATGGATTCAAAATAGATCGCCTAAAGCCCCCCTAAGCTAAAGATGCGCCAAATTCTTCAATGACGAGCTCGCTGTTTGATAGATTTGGCGCATGTTGGACTCCTTTCTCTTCTTTACACCACATATTGGGTGGTATACTTTAGACTAGCATGTAACAATATTGGCGCACTCAAGTGTTAGGCTGGATTCACATGAGTACATTACATCCGTAATGGACGGAAAGTATTTCGGCCGCAAGTCCCGGACCGAACACAGTGCAGGGAGCAGGGTTCCTAGCATCAAAGTTATGCACGACGCTAGGAGTCCCTGCCTCGCTGCGGGACAACTGTCCCGTACTGTAATCATGTTTTCAGTACGGGACAGTAGTTCCACGGAGAGGCAGGGACTCCTAGCGCCGTACATAACTATGATGCTAGGAGCCCGGCTCCCTGCAGTGTGTTCGGTCCGGGACTTGCGGCCGAAATACGTTCCGTCCATTACGGACCGAACATGCTCGTGTGAACCCAGCCCTAAATCTATCGTATTTCACAACTCAAAAAATGTACGCCCATATTCTAAGTATGCGACCCGACGTGGTGGGCATGTCGCAAATCAAGGTTCTTTCTGGCGCTCGCGTTAATAAATTTGGGCAACAGTATACGTGCCAAGAAAATAGGCGCACAAAACGCCAGAACCGAGGCGCAAAGACGATAATAAATCCGGCTCTAATGCAATATCTGTAACACGGCCCCACCTACCGAGGATCATTTATAATGCCGCAGAGGGAACTTTGGCTGCCTCTGGCACCAGGGCTTGGGTGAGACTGCTGCCTCTGCACCCTCCATAGCTACTCACCTGTTGGGCTATGTTCACACGTCTTAACAAATTACGTCTGAATTTCGCCTACAAAAACAGCTCCTAAATTTCAGACGTCTTTGCAAGTACTCGCGTTTTTCGCGGCGTCTTTTACGGACGTAATTGGAGCTGTTTTTCAATGGAGTCAATGAAAAACGGCTCCAAAAACGTCCAAAGAAGTGTCCTGCACTTCTTTGACGCGTGCGTCTTTTTACGCGCCGTCTTTTGACAGCGACGCATAAAATTACACCTCGTCTGCACAGAACATCGTAAGACCCATTGCCAGCAATGGGCAGATGTTTGCAGGCGTAATGGAGCAGTCTTTTCAGGTGTAAAAATTTGAGGGAGTTTACAGTCTACCACAGCCCTTTAAAGAACTAAAGACTCCCCCATCTTTGCTGTTTTGCATTGACCTGCTCCACCAGTCTGGGGTCTCGGGTAGAAGGGAGAGGCCCATTCTCATATTTTACCCCGCTTGATCCATTAGTAAGCAGAAAACATCCTAAAAGACTTGGTCCAATTTATCTTAAAAGAAAAACAACATTTTTCCTGAATTTCTGAACCTTTTCTTATGGTGACTTCAATGCTCTTACAGTAAAGAATCCTTTCCACAGCTGAAGTCTGAACCTTTTCCTTCCTCCTGTAGAGGGCGCTCTCTCGTCGTTTAAGGGTGACCTCTGAGTGAAGGACTGTAAGTTTATATACAATATTGTGCTACTGTAGGGTATCCACCATCATGGCCTGTGACTGACTCCGCAGCACAATAAGTGGAATGATGCAATTTTTATGGTTCATTCACCCGCTGGGACATCTCAGTTCTGGCCGAGATCCCATCTTCAGAGGTAATGCTCATTGTCCTGTGTTAATAAGGAGATCTTTGTGTCCGGTCCCATTAATTCTCAGAATTTCCCTCATTAGAGCCCGTGAAATGTGCTGCTCACTGGGGCAGAACTGACGTCCCAGTGGGTTCTGATCTGCAGCTCATTACTTGTCTGTGACTACAGGACGGAGGACGAGCTGTGAAATTCAACGCCCGGGAATGCAGCGACTGTGACCAGCGAGAGCAAAAGGTGAGGACTACTATATATATATAACAACATGGATTACTGTATATAACAACATGGACTACTGTGTATAACATGTTCTACTGTGTATAACATGTTCTACTGTATATAACAACATGGACTACTGTATATAACAATATGGACTACTGTATATAACAACATGGACTACTGTGTATAACATGTACTACTGTATATAACAAGGACTACCGTATACAACAACATGGACTATATACAACATGGACAACTGTATATAACAAGGACTACTATATATAACATGGACTACTGTGTATAACAACATGGACTACTGTGTATAACAACATGGACTACTGTGTATAACATGTACTACTGTATATAACATGGACTACTGTATATAACAAGGACTACTGTAAATAAGAACAAGGAGTAATTATATATATATAGAACAACAATGACTATTTAACAACCACTTCTACTGTATTTTGCAAGGACTACTGCAAATGAAAACAAGGACTACTTTATATAACAAAGACTTCTCTAATTTTGGGTATGTGGGAGCTGCTAAATGGTTGTCCATTTAGAATAACCAGTGTCCTGTGGGCCGATCTCCCCATTACTAGCTGATCGTGGACGGTCCCGCTTCTAGTACCCCGTTGCTATCCCCTGTTATCACCTGAATTAATCCATGCAGGGGAAGCGTTAACACCCAATAATATCAGTGGGCATCCAAGTAATGCGCCAATCAGGGGACACCCCCCCCCCCCCTATCATCATCATCATATGCGATAATAGGACATATGGAAAGGAGTCGTCTGGGAGGGTTTAGTCCTAGATCTGGGGAACGGGGGAGGAACTAGGGATTGGTCCGGTTGCATTCTGGATTCTATAGACCTGTATAAGGTTATGTTCACACGGCTTATTTTCAGCCATTTTTCTTGCCGCAAACACCCCGAGAAAGGGGCTAAAAATACAGAGGTTGAACGCCTCCAAACATCTGCCCATTCATTTCAATGGGAAAAATGGTGGTTCGTTCCGACAGGGTGTTTTTTTATGCGGTCGTTTGAAAAAATGGTCCATAAAAGCACTTCTTTTTACGAGGCGTACATGTCACTTATTGAGTCGTTTTTTATTGCGTTAATAATAAAACAAGCTCCAAAAACGGCCGTAAAAAACCGCTTCAAGATCTTTGCTTGCTGTCCGTGGCACAAACCTCTCTCCTAGTGCGTTACAATTGATCAGTGCAGGTAAAATGTATCAGTCTGAAGTACAGACTGTAGAGTGAAAACAAATGTAGCAACCCCTCAGATGTGAGAAGTATTAGGCCTGTACAGGTTTTCAGCCTTAAGATGTAAAAAAAAAAATTATAAAATTCCCATTCACTTAAAGCAAGCAGAGATCTTGAACATGTTGAGGAATTTAGATGCAAATGATATTAAAAAGTTGCAGAACTTTTCATTATGAACAGGCGGCTTTCAGGGCATGCTGGGAGTTGTAGTTTTACAGGTCACTGCCATTAAATAAAGGTAAGACATGTTGTTGGATTGTGCGGAGGAGGATTCAGATGCCCAAGACTGTCGCCCCATTTGCAAATTTTTAGGTCCATAGGTTACTGCGTGTTTGAAATGACAGATAAGAGGCTCATAAATCGTCAGGGTAATGGGACGCATTGGAGTTAATATTTGGCCAGATACGCATCAGTTGACCCATCTTTTATGACTAGGCACGGTGAAGGTTTTATAGACCGCAGTCCCAGCATCGCTGGTTTATAATGGCTGTACCAGCAAGAACCGATGTAATGGTGTCACCGCTTCCCTGAGCTGCGCAAATTCCTCATTCCAGATTCACTACCCCCCCCCCCCGTCATTTGGGTTCATTCCCCTTAGAGCTTATTCACACGACCTTATTATACGTCCGCGCGATGACCGTAGTACGCGTCCGCGGGATGACCGTAGTACGCGTCCGCGGGATGACCGTAGTACGCGTCCGCGGGATGACCGTAGTACGCGTCCGCGGGATGACCGTAGTACGCGTCCGCGGGATGACCGTAGTACGCGTCCGCAGGATGACCGTAGTACGCGTCCGCGCGGTGACCGTAGTACGCGTCCGCGCGGTGACCGTAGTACGCGTCCGCGGGGTGACCGTAGTACGCGTCCGCGGGGTGACCGTAGTACGCGTCCGCGGGGTGACCGTAGTACGCGTCCGCGGGGTGACCGTAGTACGCGTCCGCGGGGTGACCGTAGTACGCGTCCGCGGGGTGACCGTAGTACGCGTCCGCGGGGTGACCGTAGAACGCGTCCGCGGGGTGACCGTAGTACGCGTCCGCGGGGTGACCGTAGTACGCGTCCGCGGGGTGACCGTAGTACGCGTCCGCGGGGTGACCGTAGTACGCGTCCGCGGGGTGACCGTAGTACGCGTCCGCGGGATGACCGTAGTACGCGTCCGCGGGATGACCGTAGTACGCGTCCGCGGGATGACCGTAGTACGCGTCCGCGCGGTGACCGTAGTACGCGTCCGCGGGATGACCGTAGTACGCGTCCGCGGGATGACCGTAGTACGCGTCCGCGGGATGACCGTAGTACGCGTCCGCGCGATGACCGTAGTACGCGTCCGCGCGATGACCGTAGTACGCGTCCGCGCGATGACCGTATTATACCTCCGCGCGAGGACTGCTAAAACAATGGCCGTCACACGGACGCATGTATTTCAATGGGGCTGTTCACACA
Source organism: Rhinoderma darwinii (assembly GCF_050947455.1). Lineage (NCBI taxonomy): Eukaryota > Metazoa > Chordata > Amphibia > Anura > Rhinodermatidae > Rhinoderma > Rhinoderma darwinii. Next base: position 10,383,943 of record NC_134692.1, read on the forward strand.
GCTGTTGATTTAACGGACTGTGTGAAGGGTCCGTGGAAAATTAGGACATGTCCTACTTTCTTCCATTTTCACGGATCCCTCAATAGACTCAAGTCTATGAGGGATCTGTGAAAACTGGACCCGCACGGGTGACGCTCAGATGTGAAAAACTTTTGTTTTTCACGTCCATGTTTGCACTCGGTGGTGTGAATGTAGCCTTAGTCTATATACGGCAGCGTTCTCATAATCTTCCTTTTCCATCCTTGCTATAATGGAAATCATCTCTCCATTCACTGACTTCCTGCTGAGCTTGTGCTTATACACATCAGCTCCTCTGAATAAGCAGAGCTGCAGTGTAAAGCATGGGGATCGTTCAGCAGCCTATGCCTCTCATTTACAGGACATGGATTTCAGACTACCCCAGACTCCAATAGACAATGCAGCTAAGCTGGAGTCACTGATTATAGCTGAGTTGGTAACAGGCTCCTGGCTCTTGACCCCCCTTCCCCCACACACGTTTACCAAGACATCCATTACAGTTCCCACAAGTGCTGCGACCCAGCTTTCCCAGACTCCTGATGGCGTAAATCTGCTTAGATGACTTACTAGGGGTAAAGTTGATGACCTTATTGTAACTGTAACACATCATATATCTACAACATGTGTGATAGTGAAATACTTGAGATAGTTGAGTTCACAGTCCGAGGGCTCATCTAATGGTTTACTAGGCACCTACACAATCCAAAGTCACAATATTATAATGATGGGTGTGGGACGAAAGCGAGGAATCGACACAAATGAAGACTACGGCTCCAATCATAAGGGGCGCCATTTGTTTGCAGTGCATTTTGTAAACACATAATACAAAAATATGTTCTAATCACAAAATGTATCACACAAACATAAATACATTCTGTATCCACAAAAACTTTTATTATACACAATTTATGTATCACATCATTTATTTTGTACTTACACAATCAATTGTGTGCACAAAAGCACATTTTGTGTTTACAGAATCCATTTTTTGATCACAAACCTTTATTTTGTGGCACAGAATTTTATTTTGTGACAAAATGTGTTTTTTTTTTATTACCGACTTTACAAAATGCATTATGTGTGACAAAAAATATTGTGAATAAACGGCGCCCCATACAATCAGGCATTGGCTATAGAGTCTTATCACCCCATTACTATTAAAGGCTATGGACTCCTTTGACCGTGTTTTTTTTTTTTTGTTTTTTTTTTTATAAAATTGTCTATCAGTCTGATTGGTGCAACATCATAATTACATTTTATTAAAAATGATTTTAATTTTTTGAGATGTAGCTGCTTTGTATCCCGTATATAGAGCAGCTGTATCCTGCGCTGAAACCTGAATCCGGCAGGTCAGAGGGACTGACGGGTTCAGTGACAGTGGGTCCTGGGTGTCTCTGACAGAGGATTGTCTAGACTGTATTGTAACAAACTCTCAGCTGTGAGAAGTATTAGACCCTGTTCACAAGGAATTTTGAGGCATTTGTTGACCTGCCTGCAAATTCTTGCGGCCATTGAGCGCCACGGGCAAAAAAAACACAGTGAAAAACGCTTTCTCTGCCTCCTATTGATTTCAATGGGAGGTCAGAGGTGGAACTGCGGAAAGAAAGAGCATGCCTTTTTTGTTTTTTTTTACTGTGAGCTGCTAAACACGCCTCAGCCTCCCATTGAAATCAATGGAGGGCGGTTTTCGGACGTTTATGCCACTAATTCCTACAGTTTCAGCGTCAAAATCTGCGTAGAAAAAAAATCTGTGTGAACTGGGCCTAAGGTCTGTACAGGTTTTCAGTCTCTGGATGTCAAAAAGAATGTTCCCTTTCGGGCAAAGATCTAGAAAATGGTGAGGAATTGAAACATAAAGAATATAAGAAAGTGTCAGAACTTATCATGATACAAAGATTAAGCTTCAATGGAACGGGAAAACTTTAATCCCTGATTGGGGTTATACTCCTAGCGTAATCCACATTGTTGGAAGCAAATATTATGGCAGGGTGTGGGTTAATGTCTATTGATTGTAGTAATAAGTAATACAAGGCTCTTCCTTCCATAATATTATAGGAATGTCAATGATACATTGTATCTACTGATAAATGCAATGACAGCAGTGCCCTCACCCCCCTCACCCTACCCCTCCTCCATATATATGGGCCTATTCTGTATATTCACACCGGGCTGATTTGAGGGTGCCGCACCTGTAGCTACGTGCGGCCTCCTGCAGATTTGACTGATTACGTTTATTTATTTGCGATTATCATATCGTTTTATTGCTCTGCGTTACGATACAATGGTTCCTTTTTAATACAGTTGTAAAATACAGAATGAACGGCTCCACCAATACAAACCATCGTGGGAGAAGTAATGATATTTATCCTGGTTGTCACGCAGATTTTTTGCGAAGCGGATGTAGTCAAGAAATGGCGACTCGAGGAATTCTACCCGTCAAGTAAATGTTATTGTTTCTTATGATACAGAATATCCGATAAACCGGCGTCTGATGAGAAGATGATCACAGGGTGACCTCCTGCTGGGACCTCCAGTGATCAGTTATAAATTCTGGGGGAACTTGGCAGAAAGTGTTCTCTTTTCCTGCAGCGCCTCCACAGGGGAAATAAAGTATTACATGGTTTTCATTGAAATCAATGGACTGTCTAGATAATGCACCCTAATATCTCAGGGTACAGACATGCTGAGTCCTCCAGAGAGAGACACTCTCAGTAGCCAATCGCCGCTCTAGCTAATAGATGAGGGTCCTTAATATAGGACTTCCCTTTATTTACTCAGAATTCCCTAACGTCAGACAAACCCTTTACATATAATTGGATACGGGTGGTTTCTGAGTGGTTTGTATATGTCCCTATAGCTCCGATAATGCACCACGGTTGCGGCAGGCGTCACTCGCAATTGTGATATGAGTTTCTAGGGATTTATTACGTCTCTGCGGCCCCAGTCCCTGCGCTCGTTTACTCAATGTCTTGTGCAAAAAGGTTTTTATACCGAGTATTTATAGGCCACTTCCCATCCTCTATCGAACACCAGAGATAAGGAATGGACTGTGTATCGCTCAGTCATAAATATCTTGTCATTTTCCACCAGTGAAGTAAAAGACGAACATTCACCTTGTACCAGGCAGGCACCGGACTGGGAGTGTCGAGGAGGTTACATACTTACTATAGAGAGCACGGAGGGTGCACAGAATTATGTGAAGATGTGAAATAACGAGCGTTTACTAATCTTTTGTTTTACATGGATTAATATTACTCCAGAGCTGTACTCATAAATCTTCAGGCTGCAAATCATTTTAGGGGTTTAGCCAATCATTTAGGGGTATGTCTGATGGCAAACTTGCTGACAACGTGCAGGAATGTGAGTGCAGCTCTGGATATACAGGATATAACTCAGGATCAGTACAGGATAAGTAATATAATGTATGTACACAGTGACTCCACCAGCTGAATAGTGAGTGCAGCTCTGGAGTATAATACAGGATGTAACTCAGGATCAGTACAGGATAAGTAATGTAATGTATGTACACAGTGAAGCTACCAGCAGAATAGTGAGTGCAGCTCTGGAGTATAATACAGGATGTAACTCAGGATCAGTAAAGGATAAGTAATGTAATGTATGTACACAGTGACTCCACCAGCTGAATAGGGAGTTCAGCTCTGGAGCATAATACAGGATGTAACTCAGGATCAGTACAGGATAAGTAATGTAATGTATGTACACAGTGACTCCACCAGCAGAATAGTGAGTGCAGCTCTGGAGTATAATACAGGATGTAACTCAGGATCAGTACAGGGTAAATAATGTAATGTATGTACACAGTGACTCCACCAGCAGAATAGTGAATGCAGCTCTGGAGTATAATACAGGATGTAACTCAGGATCAGTACAGGATAAGTAATGTAATGTATGTACACAGTGATTCCACCAGCAGAATAGTGAGTGCAGCTCTGGAGTATAATACAGGATGTAACTCAGGATCAGTACAGGATAAGTAATGTAATGTATGTACACAGTGACTCCACCAGCAGAATAGTGACTACAGCTCTGGAGTATAATACAGGATGTAACTCAGGATCAGTACAGGATAAGTAATGTATGTACACAGTGACTCCACCAGCAGAATAGTGACTACAGCTCTGGAGTATAATACAGGATGTAACTCAGGATCAGTACAGGATAAGTAATGTATGTACACAGTGACTCCACCAGCAGAATAGTGAATGCAGCTCTGGAGTATAATACAGGATGTAACTCAGGATCAGTACAGGATAAGTAATGTATGTACACAGTGACTCCAGCAGCAGAATAGTGAGTGCAGCTCTGGAGTATAATACAGGATGTAACTCAGGATCAGTACAGGGTAAATAATGTAATGTATGTACACAGTGACTCCACCAGCAGAATAGTGAGTGCAGCTCTGGAGTATAATACAGGATGTAACTCAGGATCAGTACAGGATAAGTAATGTAATGTATGTACACAGTGACTCCACCAGCAGAATAGTGAGTGCAGCTCTGGAGTATAATACAGGATGTAACTCAGGATCAGTACAGGATAAGTAATGTATGTACACAGTGACTCCTCCAGCAGAATAGTGAGTGCAGCTCTGGAGTATAATACAGGATGTAACTCAGGATCAGTACAGGATAAGTAATGTAATGTATGTACACAGTGACTCCACCAGCAGAATAGTGAGTGCAGCTCTGGAGTATAATACAGGATGTAACTCAGGATCAGTACAGGATAAGTAATGTAATGTATGTACACAGTGACTCCACCAGCAGAATAGTGAGTGCAGCTCTAGAGTATAATACAGGATGTAACTCAGGATCAGTACAGGATAAGTAATGTAATGTATGTACACAGTGACTCCACCAGCAGAATAGTGAGTGCAGCTCTGGAGTATAATACAAGATGTAACTCAGGATCAGTACAGGATAAGTAATTTATGTACACAGTGACACCACCAGCAGAATAGTGAGTGCAGCTCTGGAGTATAATATAGGATGTAACTCAGGATCAGTACAGGATAAGTAATGTAATGTATGTACACAGTGACTCCTCCAGCAGAATAGTGAGTGCAGCTCTAGAGTATAATACAGGATGTAACTCAGGATCAGTACAGGATAAGTAATGTAATGTATGTACACAGTGACTCCACCAGTAGAATAGTGAGTGCAGCTCTGGAGTATAATACAAGATGTAACTCAGGATCAGTACAGGATAAGTAATACTTACACAGTGACCCAACTTTTGATGTGGATTAATAGTATATAAACTAAATGAAATGCCGCTGACTGGTTTACATTTGCTCTAACCCTATATGCTGACGGATAATAACTCTAGGTGATTTTTTCTATCGGCGCTCTGCTCAGTTGTGATACAGATTCTGGGCATTGTTAGATACAAGAACAGAGATGTTTTCCACCTGGGACACACGTGATGTAAGTGCTCACCTGCCGCATACCTGGGCCTCTGGGAGATGGGAAATGAACGTGCATTGAGAAGTAAAAACTCCGATATATAATTGACTTCTGCTACTCATTGTCTCGAGGGAATGAACACGATCACCAGGATCACAGTCTACCAGGCAGATGACCCCTCTGAGATTAGACAGTGAAGCAGTTTTTATTCTGTATTAGAATTAATGCAAATCATTTTTTCTAATATATTTTTTGCAATAATCTGTTTTCATTTCTGAGGTCTATGAGCAACTTCTAATAAAAGCCATTGGAGTACCCATAGGGATTGTTTTTCCATGGCATATGAATCTGCATTATTATACGAAAGACAACCCCCTCGTCCTCATTCCTACTTTTGTGTCAGTCTCCACTGTGGTTCTTGTATTCTATTCAATTTTATGAATTAGAAGGGTTTCCTTAAAGGAACATTCCAGGTAAACCGGATACATTGTATTATTCCTACTAGAGGGCCTGTGGGCGGGGCACGACACACAGACTATTTTTCTTTTGTCTTCTGTGAATCCCTGTCTAATGTTCTGCCCTCTCACTTGGAATAACAGTGTATCAGTTTTGCCTGGAGCATTCCTTTAAGTGTAGTATGTAGAGTATTATATTGGTTCTATTTTGGAACATATATATATATGTGCGTCATAGAGAGGCAGTCCATTGTATAGCCCATAGAACTTGCTGTGCAATGTGCATGTACTCAAATGGTGGTCACCCAGACAGGAAGATATGTGGTTGCTAGGAAACCTGAAGAAGGTCAACCTGCAGAGTACAGCAATAGGGAGAGAAATAAGCACAGATTCTGCAAATCTAAAGAATACTAATTACAAAATATATATATTCCTGCGGAATTGGCACCCTGTTTACTAGACTGCAATGCATTGTGGGAGCTCAGATGCCAACAACACATAGACACGGCTACAAATGCCTCAATGCAAAGTGTAGATAAACCGCAGTCTGTTTCCAAAAGCAACCAGTAAAAAAAAAAATATGCAGCTTTGGGTGTGACTAGAGTAAAAAAAAAAATAGGTAAAGCAAAGTCGCTCAACGTTTCATGAAGATTTATACTGTGAAATCATCAGAGTGGATGTACGATTAACTATTCGTCACCCGCTTGTTGGTCCCTCTTTTTCGTATGCTGATGTCTTTGAATATTTCTGGCTGCACCTTACGAGAGGCAACGGGTCGAAAAAAAAGAGAAGAAGCTGACGAAATAAATAAGCGGTAATTAATATAGTGAGTCTAATTAGCATGAACACATTGGGGAACGGTTGGTGACGGCCCCTCCGGCACAGCTGAGCGCATATCCTTATATGGCAAATACGCCGCCTTATTTATCAGCGTAGAGACGGGGACAAAGGTCGCTGCACCCTGTCAGGAGACCGTACTGGTACAGGTGCACCGTGCAGGTCTGCTCTGCTCTCCCGACAGCCGGCCACACCTGACAGACACACAGGTAAGCTCTCCTTCAGCCATCCCTGCCCCATGTCTCCCAGGAACAGCTGATTTTTTGTTCCTTTGTAAACAACCTTTGCAGTGAAGCTGATCATAGACACAAAGATCTAACCCCGATATTGTGATATATGGATTCAGCATTGAAACCTTCAAAGGAGTTCTCCAGTTTAATGTACATAAAGCTTTACATTTAATCCTCTTTGACCCTGGACTCCAGGCTGATGCATTTTACCTGCACTGATACATTGTAGCAAACAAGGCAGAAGAGATATTTGTGCTGCTGATGTGTTTACCTCACAGAGGATTATCTAGATAGGGTACAATTGCAGCAAACCCTCTACCGTAACAATCATAAGGTGTTTGGATGAATGGTCCTATTCACTGACAGCACGCAGAGATCTTGAGAAATTAAAACACAAAGTATATTAGAAAGTTGCAGAACTGTTCATTATACAATGATTAAGCTTTATTGATATCAAACTGGAAAGTTCCTGGTTGATTGATCTTACATGTTACAATCCTGAGGATAATGGATTAGAAATTATTGGTTTGTCTCCAGAGACGTAGATTAGTATGGAGCTGATTATCGACTCAGCAGGATCTTTGTACCTTAAATTGCTGCGCTGCTGCAGAACATCTTTGGCCATCATTACAGTTATTCCTCCTGTCAATATAGTAATCAAAATATTTAAAGGGATAGTGTCGTTTTTGTGATTTTGTCACCTTCCAATGTCTTTTTAGGGTAAATCCAGTAATTAATGGGGGGGGGGGGTGACTCGCGGTTAGATTAGTCCCAGATCTTTTTCCGGAATAAGGCACTAGAGATCTGCAACTTGGGATGGCAAGGATGTGCATTGATTTCAGTGGATGCCCCTTGCCATGAGTATAAACATTGCAACCCCATTCCTACCAACTGCTACCCCCTGGGGAGTGGACACCAGCCGGACCCCTGCAATCAGTGTAGCATTGGAGAACCAATGATAGGAGGAGGATTGTAGGAACCCCTTTAATTCCTCAGCCATTGAACGCATCGTCAGGCACATTTTACATGGATACAATTGTTTACATTCTCAAGCTGAGATTTGTAGCAAAATGTTTGCGGATTCAATAACCAGTTTCCATTCATTCATTTATTTTAGCAGACAGATGAAGTGATACTGATAGGCTGTGACATTGATGAGGACGAATAAGGTGGCGCTGGCCTCTTTTTATTGTGCTATTGTTAGTGTGTTGTTTTTTATTTTCAATGAGTCCTCTGGAATACAATTGTAAAATTAACACAAAAGCTCCGAGGATCATGTAGTAAACTCTCATCATCCTAAGTGCATGACAGGACTAGGAATATCTGGAAAACAACAAGATCCAGATCTTCAAACTGTATACAAATGACTCTCTTTTTTGGAGTGCTGACGCATTTCGGCCATAACAAATCTTTAGTTGTAGCTCGGATTCAGTTGTCATCCACAGTCACAGTTTCATATGTTGGGGCATCAGTCAATGACCAGTTGTCCATGGATAGCAACAGCTTCTAAAGCCTGAAACGCGTCAGCATTCTGGTACATACACAAAGAGGGAGTTTTATACGGATTGAAGTTTTTCCTGTTGTTTCTTGAATATAGAAATCTTGATTTTGACATCCTTACCTGTTAAAAGTGTCCCTTGACAATAGGCAGATCACAAAGTGTCCCCCTGCTGGAATCCCCGGTGATCAGGTATAATCTGTGAGGAAAGCTGGCTGTAAGTGTTTGAGTTCCCTGCAGCGCCACCACAGGAGAAATTTAGCAATACACAGTGTCCATTCATATCAATGTGTTGTCTGTGTAATACAGGACGGGGCCCCCAGAGAGAGAGAGAGAGACACTCTATGTAACCGCTCTCCACTCTGACCAAAAGATGAGACGAACAAAGGACCCCCTCTATTACCCCATAATTCACTAATCGGGTGTATGGAAATGGATTTCTAAACTGGACAACTACTTTTAAGCTGCTCAAAAATACTTCAGCTGCCAGATGCACAACTGGCCACAGACAAGCATTCCAGACTCTTATAAGCTGATGAAAATTGGGTTGACAGCTCTCTCTATTGAACAGCCAATCGTAATAGACTTGGAAATGCTCAATCATGTAAAAATTTCACCTGATAGCTGCAGAAAACCATAAAAAATATTCATTATATTAGTCTATTCCTGAATGCCTATGAGCAGCTTAAAGGGTGTGTCCACCTTTAAACACTATTTTACAACTTATATTGTATATAGATATAATCTACATGAGTAAATTAATTATATTACTTAACCTGTACTGATCCTGAGTTACATCCTGTATTATACTCCAGAGCTGCACTCACTATTCTGCTGGCGGAGTCACTGTGTACATACATTACATTACTTATCTTGTACTGATCCTGAGTTACATCCTGTATTCTACTCCAGAGCTGCACTCACTATTCTGCTGGCGGAGTCACTGTGTACATACATTACATTACTGATCCTGAGTTACATCCTGTATTATACTCCAGAGCTGCACTCCCTGTTCTGCTGGTGGAGTCACTCTGTACATACATTACATTTCTTATCCTGTACTGATCCTGAGTTACATCCTGTATTATACTCCAGAGCTGCACTCCCTATTCCGCTGGTGGAGTCACTGTGTACATACATTACATTACTTATCCTGTACTGATCCTGAGTTACATTCTGTATTATACTCCAGAGCTGCACTCACTATTCTGCTGGTGGAGTCACTGTGTACATACATCACATTACTCATCCTGTACTGATCCTGAGTCACATCCTGTATTATACTCCAGAGCTGCACTCACTATTCTGCTGGCAGAGTCACTGTGTACATACATTACATTACTGATCCTGACTTACATCCTGTTTTATACCCCAGAGCTGCACTCACTATTCTGCTGGCGGAGTCACTGTGTACATACATTACATTACTTATCCTGTGCTGATCCTGAGTTACATCCTGTATTATACTCCAGAGCTGCACTCACTATTCTGCTGGTGGAGTCACTGTGTACATACATTACATTACTTATCCTGTACTGATCCTGAGTTATATCCTGTATTATACTCCAGAGCTGCACTCACTACTCTGCTGGTGGAGTCACTGTGTACATACATTACATTACTTATCCTGTACTGATCCTGAGTTACATCCTGTATTATACTCCAGAGCTGCACTCACTATTCTGCTGGTGGAGTCACTGTGTACATACATTACATTTCTTATCCTGTACTGATCCTGAGTTATATCCTGTATTATACTCCAGAGCTGCACTCCCTGTTCTGCTGGTGGAGTCACTGTGTACATACATTACATTACTTATCCTGTACTGATCCTGAGTTACATATTTTATTGTACTCCAGAGCTGCACTCACTATTCTGCTGGTGGAGTCACTGTGTACATACATCACATTACTTATCCTGTACTGATACTGAGTTACATCCTGTATTATACTCCAGAGCTGCACTCACTATTCTGCTGGTGGAGTCACTGTGTACATACATTACATTACTTAGCCTGTACTGATCCTGAGTTACATCCTGTATTATACTCCAGAGCTGCACTCACTATTCTGCTGGTGGAGTCACTGTGTACATACATTACATTACTTATCCTGTACTGATCCTGAGTTACATCCTGTATTATACTCCAGAGCTGCACTCACTATTCTGCTGGTGGAGTCACTGTGTACATACATCACATTACTCATCCTGTACTGATCCTGAGTTACATCTTTTATTATATTTCAGAGCTGCCGCCATATTCCTGCTAGTTTTCCGCACACTTGTCATCAGACACACCCCAGTTAGTTTATCATACATTCAAGGACTGAACAGAGTCTGGTGTAAAGACAACACTTCTCAGAATGAATATCACTAGAGCATTCTCTGTGCAGACACTGAACTAGCAGGGAATGCTGGGAGATTTCAGCTCTTTCTATTTCTATGTAGAATAATTCTATATATAAGTGTAATATGGAGCTCAGATGTAAACCGATGTTTTAACTTCTGCAGAAAAGCTCAGAATAAGTAATCTCATTTTCGGCAGAAACAAACAATTCTAATATCATACAGTTAACAGTGATGGTGAATGACGGGTTTGGAAAAGTTTGTAGAAATCTGATATCTAGGATGCTGCCGTCTGCCGCTCTATTCATCAAATGTTTCAGTGACAGAATGGAGATTTTATTAGTTTTGTATTGTATGTTATTCTGAATCTATGATATATTATACTTTGGATTCCCTTCTGTTATTTGTGAGATCTGTAGATTGTTTATATGGTGTCAGCAGTGGCGGATTAAGTAGACCATAGGCCCTGGGCTGTTCCCCAACTTGGGCCCCCCTTCCCCACCGCCGCTCTGCCTTGTCTTTAGTGAACACTACCTTTCTGTGTGAGCGTTGACAAATGGGTGTTACGGTTCCCCTTGTCAAAAGGCTGTGTCCCTACATACTGACAGTCTCCAACCATCGCTGATGGTATCACACATCCTCTTGATAATGGGAATGGTAACACCCAGTTGTCTGTTAGTTTTGGGATACACAAAGACTTTATGTGAAATACAAGGATTTCCTATAACAGACATGTCAGGAGATGGTACTGCTCCTCTATAAATGCAGTGACTTACAGGTGACGTCTTCTCTGATGGGAGTCGTTCTTTTCTTTTCTTCTTCATCTGACAGGCCATTTTGGTGACTTCTCCTGATGACTGCAGAGTTTCTTGATGAGACATCCTTGCCCCTCGCTTCTGCAGCTGTTTCCAGCCTCTATAGAAACACAAAAATCCAGACACCAAACCCCCTAAATTTTTTCCAAACCTCAGACCAGACCAGACCCCTAAGCAAATTCAGACCCTAGGCCCATACATTAAAGGGGTTGTTTGCGCAAGGACCGTTTTTTTTATATTGATGACCTATCTACAGGATAGATCATCAGTATATGATCAGTTGGGGTCCGACGCCGATCAGCTGTTTCGGCTGCCTCCGGGCAACGGATGTTGTACAGTCTTCAGTGCCTGGAGTGCCGGAAGAAGATGGCTCCATACACATAGTAGTCGCACTGCAGAACTGCAACTCTGCTACTATTCACTTGAATAGGAGCAGAGTTGCAATGTTGCAGCATAGCCGCTATACTGTGACCGGATCCATCTGCTTCCGGCATAGATATCCGGTGCCCGGAGGCGGCTGGAGTAGCTGATCGGTCCGGGTGTCGGACCCCCACTGATCAAGTACTGATGACTTATCCTGTGGATAGGTCATGAATATGAAAAACTGGTCCGTGTCCGGACAACAACTTTAACTCGGACTAATAAATTCGGATCCCAGACCAGACCCTAGAGTACATACAGACCCCAGACCTTCTAAACTATTGCAGTCCCCAGACCAGACCCCCCTAAACAAATACAGACCCCAGAAAAAGCACCCTAAACAAATACAGACCTTAGACCAGATGCACTAAATACAGACCTCGAACCAGATCCTAAGTACAGACCCCAGACCTGACTCCCTAAACTAATAATGACCCCAGACCTGACTCCCTAAATTAATACAGACCCCAGACAAGACTCCAGCACAGACCCCCTATATACAGTCCCCTTAAACTAATCCACAGCTCACAATTTTGAAAGGGGTCAATGCAGGTCCCCTCAGGGGCGGTGCTAAATCAATGGGATGTCCACGTAATTCATGGGCAGGCCGGGTCCTCCAGAGGTAGAGTTGCTTATTGCCTAGTAAAGGATAATACGAGTAGGGCGCACCCCTCTAATACATCCATGTGCCCTAATAGGACATTATTTAAACCCGACAACTCCTTTACTACTTTTTATGATTCTTGGCGTCTGGTCAATGAAGTTTTCATAGGATTGGACGTATTTCTGATTGGATTGCCTCCAGCCACTAACAGACCTCTCAGGACAGGGGTACAGCTATAGGGAACGCAGAGGTTTCCGTCCCCACTGCCGATGACATAATGCCTGAGGGGCCCTACTATAGAATTTTATATTGAGCATTTGTAAGCAATACTGCGCCATAGATATCCCCTCAACCTGAACCTAAAGGACGTAGGTATTGGCCAGTTGCACCTTCCCGTGTTTGCTAATATTGGGGGACCTGTAGAGAGATGGAGCCCTGTGCAACATGGTGAAGACAACCTGAGCGTGCCCCACAGTAGTAGCAGAAGGCACTGCCCCTCTGCTATGTGCCCAACTAGTCAGGTACTTGCTTTCTTAGAAGAACGTAGAGTATGATCATTAATGATCGGAGGGGTGCAATTTCATTCACTATTACAACAAATACTACAAGCTCCAGCTTTGGGGACTGGCAGCACATCAGTAATACAGGCCACCAGGGGTTCCATATTATAGAAGAGTATAATGGTTTCCACAAGAGAATAAAGGTCCAGGTGGTCACCTCTGGTGGTTGGGTCGGGACAGTCACTCCAAGTTATTTAGAAGCTGCCTGGCAAGTTTGGTGCTGGTAGATGCGTGAATGGGGGAACTCTGGATTACACTGGAGTTTCCTTTTAAATTTTGACCTTAAAGGGGTTCTCCGTTTTGAAAAACATGGCTAAAATAATGTGTATATATGCGGTTCGCCGATAGAGGTTGCTCCTTGGAAAGGAAACAATGGATAAGTCTTTAGAGTAGTGTGAATTTTTAACAACTTTAAATATGGATGTAGCAGTGACCAGAATAAGATTTAAAGGGGATATCCGCTTTTTGTTAAAAGGGTTCCCTCCATCAAGGGGGTCCAGCTGCTGAAGCCCCCAGTGATCAGCTGTAATCTATGGGGGAACCTGGATTGGAGTGTTCAATTCTCCTGCAGCGCCAACACAGGAGAAATGAAGCATTACACCGTCTTTATTGAAATCAATGCGCTGGTTATGTATGGCATGGACATGGGTCCTCCAGGGCTCCTTTTTAGGTACTCGCCACTGCCACTAATTGGTGGAGTTCTCCTCTATTAACTCAGATTTCCCTAATAGGTATTTGAAAATGGGTTTTCTAAACTGGACAACCCCTTTAAATGACAATTTTTGCCTGGACTTTGGAATCCTCTCTCTCTTCAGGACTATATTCCAGCATATTTAGGATTTCCAAGGGTGACGACCTCTAATGGTAGGAATTACAGTGCCCATAATGGTCGCAACACAGCTTTCCACGGATCCTGAATGGCATGTAAATGCATATAAATTGCACTCATGAAAGATTTTTATGCCATTCAGGATCTGCGGAAAGCTTTGTGACAACTCTTATAGCCCTGTAATGGATGCAGGTAGAGGTTGTCACCCAGCGCCTGTTGCCCATGCAGGTGAAGCAGAAATGGCTAAATAGAATAATAAGAGACGTCACGCAGGACGACTCAGATAAACGCGCTTTACACGGTGCCACAGAACATTTTGTTTTCAGGTCCAGTCTTGGATCCATTGTCTAAAGGCAGAACATGTCTTCATACAGGTACAGAACCCGGGACACATACTTATTGCCGCTCCCACAGGGGCAAATTCCTCTCCCGCCCTGCCCCGAAGCATTATTACCAGGGTCAAAGTATCGCCTCAATTATTACACATTAATTGACGAGTGAGCTCATATTTACTACATGCAGTAAAGCAAGTGCAAGAGAATATTATGTGTCTTACAAAATAATTCAATCAATACGGTGGAAAATTCAGAAACTGTACCACAGATGAGAGGCTTAGATACACTGGCTCAACCTAGACTATCACACATAATAGGTTTAGATACACAGAATTAATAGACTGCATTCTTCTTTAAGTCGGTTCAGTGCTCAGAGGTTGAGCTATAGGGGGCACAGATGGAGCAGCTGTAGTTGAGCCCCTATTCCTGAGGACCCATAGACCCCCAATGCTACATAAGAGAACAGCAGCTCTACGCCGATCAGCCATAACATAACACCACCGGCCTAATATTCTGTAGTTCCCCTCGCGCCACGATAACAGCTCTGACCATCGAGGCCTGGACTCCGCTGATCTCTGAAGGTCCCTGTGGTCCCTGGTATAAGACTTTGGCAGCAGATCCTATAAGTCCTGTAAGGTGTGAGGTGCGGCCTCCAGGGATCGGACTTGTTTTTCCAGCAGATCCCACAGATGATCGATCAGATTGAGATCTGGGGAATTTGGAGACAAGTCATCACCTTGAAGTCTTTGTCATGTTCCTAATCATTCCTGTATAATGTCTGCAGTGTGGCGGGGGCATTATCCTGCAGTGTGGCGGGGGCATTATCCTGCAGTGTGGCGGGGGCGTTATCCTGCAGCGTGGCGGGGGCGTTATCCTGCAGTGTGGCGGGGGCGTTATCCTGCAGTGTGGCGGGGGCATTATCCTGCAGTGTGGCGGGAGCATTATCCTGCAGTGTGGCGGGGGCATTATCCTGCAGTGTGGCGGGGGCGTTATCCTGCAGTGTGGCGGGGGCGTTATCCTGCAGGGTGGCGGGGGCGTTATCCTGCAGCGTGGCGGGGGCGTTATCCTGCATTGTGGCGGGGGGCGTTATCCTGCAGCGTGGCGGGAGCGTTATCCTGCAGCGTGGCGGGGGCGTTATCCTGCATTGTGGCGGGGGCATTATCCTGCAGTGTGGCGGGGGCATTATCCTGCAGTGTGGCGGGGGCATTATCCTGCAGTGTGGCGGGGGCATTATCCTGCAGTGTGGCGGGGGCGTTATCCTGCAGGGTGGCGGGGGCGTTATCCTGCAGCGTGGCGGGGGCGTTATCCTGCAGCGTGGCGGGGGCGTTATCCTGCAGCGTGGCGAGGGCGTTATCCTGAAGCGTGGCGGGGGCGTTATCCTGCAGGGTGGCGGGGGCGTTATCCTGCAGGGCGGCGGGGGCGTTATCCTGCAGAGTGGCGGGGGGCGTTATCCTGCAGCGTGGCGGGGGCGTTATCCTGCAGCGTGGCGAGGGCGTTATCCTGCAGGGTGGCGGGGGCGTTATCCTGCAGGGTGGCGGGGGCGTTATCCTGCAGAGTGGCCGGGGCATTATCCTGCAGCGTGGCCGGGGCATTATCCTGCAGTGTGGCGGGGGCATTATCTTGCTGCCAGAGGGCACTGCCATTAGGCCCCATGCACACCACACATCAATGAGCCTTGGGCGCCCATTACCCTGTCGTCAGTCACCGGTCGTCCTTCCTTGGAGCACTTTTGGTTGGTAATAACCACCACATACCGGGGACACCCCACAAGACCGGCCGTTCTGGAGATTCTCTGACCCGGTCGTCTACACATCACTATTTGTCGCTCAGATCTTTAAACTTCTCCATTTTTCTGATTCCAACATCAACTTCAAGAACTGACTGGTCACTCGCCGCCTAATGTATCCCCCTCCTCTTCAGGCGCCATTGTAACCAGGTCATCGGTGTTATTCATTTCACTAGTCAGTGGTTTTATGTTATACCTGTATGTGGTCATGATGCTGATTGTACAGTGATATAGTTGTGTTATATAGAGATTATACCTATTAGTACTGAAATGTTATATTGTATATAAATCCTATACACTGTGATGTCATCATTTACCGCAGAGCACATGATGTCACCTGTCAGGTTCAGGTCCCAGGTTTGTCTCTTTCCCCAGGACTCACACGTTTCATGATACACCTCAAAGTGCAGGTTACGGCTATACTATATATACAGTTCCGGTCTATAAATAGTCTCATTGACATCATAATATTGTATCCCGTGGCTGTAAATGTATCACAGCTTTGTGTATTTAATGGGCGTAAACGCCGCTGCCATGGTGACAAATAACAATTGAGAGTCCGGGGGTTGAATCACTTCTATAGGAAACAGTTGTCATATATTCCGGCTCAGGTGTGAAGAAGAGTGCCCTAAAAATAATGAGCTCCCCCATATCCCGGACGTCTCATACATGGCCTGGTCACCCATAGCATTAGAGCAGTGATCTCCAACCTGTGGTTCTCCAGCTGTGACACTACAACTCCCAGCAGCTGGAGGCTGTCCGGGCATGCTAGAAGTTGTAGTTTTGCAACAGCTGGAGAGCCACAAATGGGAGGCTGATCAGGAATCATAGAACCTCGTTCACATGAGTAACGTACAGAGTTAATTTTACTCAATGCACCTATTTATTACACTATTTAAAGGTGTAGACATCACAGATTGGGACCCCTGATCCGCACCCCTTTCTAGAGAGAAGAGCCGCTCCCTCTCTGGAGGTCTCTGCGCCACCGTGCATTACTAGGTGGACATCTCCTTTAACTCCACAATAAATACACTAATCATAACTATTTCTTACTCTTAAAGGAAAACTTTACCGGCAGTTGCTCTTTAGCCTCAGACAGAAACTGACTAAGGAGCAAGACCGCGACAGAATTGCAAAAATGAAGCTTAATCGTCGCGTAATAAAAAGATCTGCAACTTTCTAATAGAGTTTGTGTTTCAGTTCCTTACCATTTCAAGATCTCTGCTTGCTTTCATTGAATTGACATATTCATTGTGTCCATCAAAAGCCATTTCCAGCCTTTTCATTCTGACGACCCCCGTCTTTGGGTTGACCTACAAACTCAAGAGGGATTTATAACCCCTTTCTAGATTTCCCCAGAAGCTGCGGCCCATCCTGTCCTCCTTATCACATCTAAGTACATGAGAAATCACAGGATAATTATACTTGCATTGATTCCAGCTCATTTCTTGGCAGCCGCACCTGACAGCTTCTGGGTATTTATATGACTAATGTCAATCTCAACGATCACCTTGTCAGATCACGCAGAGGTCACTGAAAGAAAACGGTGAAAATGCGAGTTACCCCATCTTACCGTCCAAATTCATGCATATAAGTCAGTCCTTGATTTGTCAAGGACTTCAATTGTTTCGTCGTTAATACTGGGTGACGACTAGTGTCGCTGGTATCAAAGCTTGCGTTATGCGGAAACCGGATAAATTAGGAGAAGAGAGACTTGACCGCGAGAGCTTATGAGGGGTTGTGCAGAAGATTCAAAAGGGGAAGACTAAAATTTTAAATCCTCAGCTTTGTGAATGTAGGGCTAGGTCGGAATGGGGTTCCAGCCTCTTCATGTGAACAAGAATGTTTTCATTCATTGACCGCAAGCAGAGATCTTGTAAATGTTGCCGAGATGAAACTCAAAGTTGCATAATATTTCATTGTTCATTAAATAAAGGGGTTCTCTGCCGAGGACAATCCCTACTTGTTAGAAGAGTCCCCCGACAATAAGCTGATCACAAAGTTTCCTCCTGCTGGGATCCCCAGCGATCAGGTTTAATCTGTGGAGAAACCTGGCAGTAAGTGTTCAGTTTCCCTGCAGCGCCCCCACAGGAGAAATGAAGTATTACACAATGTCCATTCATATCACTGTGTTGTCTGTGTAATACAGGTCGGGTCCTCCAGAGCGAGAGAGACGCTCTATGTAACCGCTCTCCACTCTGCCCGAGAGATGAGGATCCTGAACAGAGGACCTTATGGGTTTTCTAATCTAGACAATCCCTTCAAAGGGGACACCGTCCGTGCTATATTGGGTCATCAATGATGCTGAATATCTGACTTTGGGTATAAAATGAAGAACGGATGATGATGATGATGATGATGATGATGAGAGGTACTCGTCTCAGCCAATCAGAATTGTAGGCACAATTTCAATAAAAATTTAAAAGGATCCCCCGTGTCTTCTTTAGAAAGGGAAGGGTTAATGTCCCACTACAGACAGTCCATACCCCAGACCGTGATCTGTATCTATCATTGTAACATAGCACACGTCTCACTGATGCCGGGTCTCCTCCTAAACGTGTGTCTTTATTTCAGGTTTCCAGGTGACTTGTGATCGTTTAATCTTTAAAAATGCCGGAACTCACAGAAAAAGTAACAAAGTCCCTGAATAAAACGACCCCAGGACTGCAAACATGGAGGATAGAGGTAATCACTGTTATTAACATTGTTATTAAGGAAGAAGAGAGACATTAAGGGCGTGTTCACACGCTGCGTTTTCAGGCGTATTTTGGGGGATGTAAACGCCTCGAAATACGCCTGAAAAACCGGTAGCTGAACGCCTACAAACATCTGTCCATTGAATTCTATGGGGAAAAACTGCGTTTTGCTCAGACGGGGCCGCCGTTTTAAAAAACGAAATGTAAAAGAACACCCCATAAAAAGTAGGAGCATGTCGCTTCTTGAGTCGTTTTTGGAACTGTTTTTCATTGTGTCAATGGAAAAACAGCTGAAAAAAAGTTTTCAGCTTCAAAAACGGCTGAAAATCAGAGGCTGTGCTCCCATTATAAATTATTGGAGCACGGTCCGTAAAATAAAATATACGGGAAGGTGTCCGTGGCCAATAGAAATTAATGGGTCCGTACTTTGATCCACAATTATGGTACGTAATTGCGGATCAAAATTACGGCAATGTGCAAGGGGCCTTAGGACGGGTTCTCACGGGTCGGATACGTTGCATAAAACTACGCAGCACATTCCATCCGAGAAACTCCACATTGTGGTGCAGTTTTTCAGGCAGAATTTACGCTGCGGAAAGCAACACTAGAAAAAAACCAAAACATTCATACTTACCCCAGTTGTAGTCAAGGCGACGCGTCCCTCCGTTGACGTGCAGTCCGGCCTCTCGGGATGACGCTGCAGCCCATGTGACCGCTGCAACATGTGATTGGCTGCAGCAGTCATATGGAATGAAACGTCATCCCAGGAGTCCGGCCTGAAAGCAGAACAGAAGATAGCGTCCCTATGACAACAACGCCCGGGTGGTAAGTATAAGTTTTTTTTCTGAGTTGCGATTTTTGCAGCGGAACCGCAAAGGTTGCAACACTTGGCTATTTATTAATGTTTTCGCTGAGTTTGTTTCCGCAGCGCGGGCAGGAGATTTTCTAAATCTCATCCACATTTCTGCTTTTGAACATGCTGCAGAATTCCGTTTACGCTACGTAGTAACCCGGCCTAATGGTTTTCCTCCGTCACATTGGAGCAGGCGATTTTATTGTGTATGCAGTGTAGCAGGGAGACACATGGCCCTGAGCCGCTCACCCATCATCTAGATGTTCATGATACGGTCGCCTTTACTGCATTTACTATAGTGACGTTGACGAGATGGCGCTCTGCCAGTGCTACCTATAGATCTAGCTGTTTTCCCTTTGTTTAGTAAGCGTGTGAACATACCCTTAGCCTTTTGGTGTGTCCTATAGCTTCTGCCAGCTGCAGAATCACACCCAAAATGGCAGCCGGACACTGCTTAGCAATTTGAAGACACCTTTTCCTGGCTTGTAGGAGGGGGGGGGGGGGTGAGATTCCCTCCCACATTTACGGCAGCTGTGAGTCAGGTTGCTTTGCCTTATTCACCTTCCTGTAATTCTGGGAAGTGCTCCCTCTTGTGGCCAACATAGGAAAACATGTCAAATTATTATTTAATTTTAAAAAAAGGTTTAATTCGCGACACATTCCCTTTAATTCTTATTCTGGATCTTTCTCTTAGAGTATGGAAATGGTTCCTGTTCCAGATAAAGCCTCCGGAAATTTTTTTGATGGCGATTGTTATATCCTCCTCATGGTGAGTGCGATTTCGCCAAATGTGTTCTGTAAATGAATCATTGTATAATGAAGTTCTGCAACTTTTTAACAGACCATGTTTAAATTTCTTGCCATTTTTATCTCTGCTTGCTATCAGTGATTGGAAACCTCTATTGTTTGCTGCTCACACAGGTGCAAAGCTCGTTACCGTGTATCCGAGCTCACTCTTTGGTTGGCGGGTTTTGTTGCAGAAATTCATCTGAATGTGGATGTTTCAGCAGCAGGTGCATCGATTCTGCGAGTTTCATTCTGATTTTTCAGCCGTAAGAAATTTCTGCAACAAAATCTGCCGCGTGTAAATCCACCTTCCTAACAAGCCCTGCAGCTGTGTAAACAGGACATGATAAAGATGGGTTTCTAGTCTCTGAGTGTAAGCAATGAATGCTCCCATTCACTGACCGCAAGCAGAGATCTTAGAAATGGTGAGGAATTTAAATACAAATAATATTAGAAAGTTAAAGAACTTTTGTTAAACATTTAACAGTTTTTGTTCTACACACGTTTTATTTCTGCGCGGTCTCTTCTCCGAATGACTCCTGCGCCATTTTATATAAATGACCCCCCGCCCCCAAAAAAAAGTCTTCCTGTAACTTTTATCAGAACTTATCTGTATTTCTCCCTGACAGACTCATAAGACCAGCAATAAATTCTCATATGACATCCACTTCTGGGTCGGGAACAATTCCTCTCCGGATGAGCAGGGAGCGGCTGCCATTTACACCATACAGATAGATGACCACCTTGGGGGAGCGGCTGTCCAGCACCGGGAGGTCCAGGGATACGAGAGTGACACATTCAAGGGTTATTTCAAACAAGGCATAGTGTGAGTATTATCAACCTGGCGTCTGCCGTGTCAATATTCAATTGGGCGCTGACAGCCAAGATGGACGCACATTAGTAGGAGGATCATAATAGGGTGAACTGTGCCTTTAAATATTAAAGCTATAGCTAAGATTAAAATTGTAGGGGTAAATCTATATTATAATACTATAATGCTCCTTTTTATCTCAGTTATAAGAATGGCGGAGTAGCCTCAGGAATGAAACAGGTGGAGACGAATACGTACAATGTAAAACGTCTGCTACATGTCAAGGGGAAAAAGAATGTTTTGGCGGGAGAGGTGAGTGATTGTTTCCCATTAAAAATCTGGCTTGTGGATATAATCTAGATATACAACTATATATAATAATATAATGCAAAATATAACATAATATTACACTATAATGTAATACAATAGAGCAGAGCTAAATATTCTTTAAAGCAACTTTATTGTTCCATTGCCTCCAAAAGAAAATGAAAAAGCAACTTTGCAAATAGTCCTGTTTTAAAAATCCTACCGTTTTGTGTATACAGTTTCTCTGCTGACCCATGTGTCTCCATGGTTACAGACTACAAACAAACCCTGTGTAGTCTGATTCGGCAGCCATGAGTTACTTTCTACCATCTGTCACCTCTTTTAGTTTCCCTACAGAATTCCTTCTTCATGTAGTATCAGGACTAGAGGGTTCAGACAGAAGGCAGTATGACTGCAGGATCAGACTACACTGGTTTTGTAGTCTGTAACCATGGAGACACATAGGTCTGCATATGAGCTTTATACACAAAATGGTAGGAGATTTTTTTAATCAGGACTACTTGTGAAGTTGCTTCATTTTTTATTTTAGATGCATTGGAGCGATACAAAAAGGTGGACGTACCCTTTAAGTTGCGGTAAGGGTAAGGCCACACAGAACGGCACTGACCCGGCCGCAATGTGGCCAACAACCACACCGGCACCATGTTCAATGCGGCTGTCAAATGGCGGGTAAAGCAGCCCTTTACCTGCAAAATCGAGCGCCCATGAATGAATACACCCTTTATGGCTGCACAATTTTGCAGTAAATGGGCCATTTTACCCACAGCTGTTCTGAACATGGTGCCGGCAAGGATGTTGGCCACATCGCAGCCAGGTCAGTGCCACTCTGTGTGGCCTTACCCTTAGGGCTTATTCGCATGAACGTTGAATACGTCCGTGTGACGGCCGTTAAAACGACCGTCACACGGACGCATTTATTTCAATGGGGCCGTTCACACGGCCGTTGTATCAACGGAACATGTGAAGGGTCCGTTGAAAAATAGAACATGTTCTATTTTCTCCCCTTTTCACGGATCCCTCCATAGACTCAAGTGTATCGGGATCTGAGAAAACGGGTCCCACACGGGTGAAACTCAGATGTGAAAATGGCCGTTTTTCATGTCCGAGCTTCCCCACGTTCGTGTGAATAAGCCCTTAGGGCTTGAGAAAGACAAATTGTACCAACAAGCCGAAAAAGAAGGGGGAAAACTAACTCAGCAGAAGTCAATCCATGACACTTTCCATCTAAGGGTATGTTCACACGCTTAACAAAAAACTGCTGAAAATACGGAGCTGTTTTCAAGGGAAAACCGCTCCTGATTTTCAGACGTTTTTTAAGTAACTAGTGTTTTTTGCAGCGTTTTTTACGGCCGTTTTTGGAGCTGTTTTTATATTGAGTCAATGAAAAACGGCTCCAAAAACAGCTCAAGAAATGGCCTGCACGTCTTGTTACGCGCCGTTACTTGAAAATGAGGCGTAAAATAACGCCCCGTTGGAACAGAGCGCCGTATTTCCCATTGAAATCAATGGGCAGATGTTTGTAGGCGTCGTTCTTCTGATTTCTCGGCCGTATTTCGGGCCGTTTACGCCCCAAAAAACGGCTGAAAATAGGCCGTGTGAACATACCCTAAGCCTGCTTTATTAATCAGTTTTTTCAACAAAAAAAAAATAATTTAGGTGTAGAATCCCTTCTATTCATACTTTCCCTCCCAGTTTATAGGGTGTCAAAAAATGTTGCAGTAAGAAACAAACCGTCTCAACTCATTCACGTGTCTTTCGTCTTCTAGGTCCCTTTTCAGTGGAGCAGCTTTAATACCGGTGACGTCTTCTTAGTGGATCTGGGGAAGTTGATTATCCAGTGGAACGGGCCAGAGAGCAACAGGATGGAGAGACTGAGGGTAAGGAATCCGAGAAATTGAATGAGGAGGAATAAGAAATGACTGTGTGTCTTGGAGAATCTTCAGCAGTCAGTTATGGTCTACATAGCCGACATGTAGAGGGCGTACAGTGGGCATGCAGATCCTAGTACAATGGAGCTAATTCTCTGGTTGTGATTTAGTCTTCACTTTATTAACCATGTGGGCTGCTACACTAAAAATATTCAAAAAACTATCCAAAAAATACAATGGATCTCTTAAAGGGACACGTCATTGACACATGCAAACAATAACATCAGACCTGAGTCCCACTGAAACAGTCACTGACACTGGGGTACCTTGTAAACCCCATTGATTTCAAAAGTGCTGTATTACCATGTGGTAGGGGTGTGATGGGGTCCATGATCTGGGAACTCTACCCGTATTTCCTACTGACACACCCCCATGATATATCATCGAGAATAACTAAAAGTGGAAAATCCCTTTAAATGTGGCAAATTACTAAATGTTATAGCTGCCCAGTTTGTCTGGTATATGACACCTGCTGTAGATAAGTATCTCAGTACTGATTCTTTGTAGGGTATGAACTTGGCAAAAGACATCCGTGACCGTGAACGTGGCGGGCGTTCCCATGTTTATGTGGTGGAAGGTGATAACGAGGAGGGTTCTCCTAAATTGATGGAAATTCTTATGTACGTGCTGGGTGAGAGAAAAGAGATCAAAGCTCCAATATCAGATGATGTGGTGGACAAATCAGCCGCAGGCGCCTTAAAGTTGTATCAGTAAGTTACCACACTACGACCACCAACAATCCGTCTTACATCTTTGTGCGCTTTGTATTCCCCGTTACATTTTGGTTTCTACATTGTAGCACTTCGTGTCTGATCGCTGCATCATACACTTTCCCCCACACTATGAAACCCGTCAGTAAATATGATGCCAGTCTTAAAGGGGGACTCTAGCTTCAGATATCTAAATAACAATAGTCTCCAAGCCAATATTATTTAACGAAAGGAGATCAAGACAATTTGTAGTCAAAGCCAACAGCTAATCGTCTCCGCTCATGTCAAGCGGAATATTCTAGTGATTCACAGTCGATTATATCCACTTTCTTACTCAGAGTAACCGACAACAATGGCAACTTGATGGTGCAAGAAGTGGCCACTAAACCACTGACCCAAGATCTGATGATCCCGGATGTAAGTCTTTTACCGACTGATAAGCTGTATAGTCTAAAGGTCCACGGTCCGACATGGGCCATGTAAACGAGCGCCGATCAACGAGACAGCTCGTTGATTGGTGCTCGTTTGCTCCTTTCACAATGAGCTATGTATGGGGATGAGCGCTCATTACTACGACCGGTTGTCCCCAAACATTTCTATCAGGGATAGATAGATAGATAGATAGATAGATATGAGATAGATAGATAGATAGAAAAACGAAAAAGATCCAGCAGCACCGGTTGTAAAAGGATGTGGGTGCAGGCCCCAGGGAGCAGACCAAGCTCTCAATATCAACAGAGATCCAAAAAAGTAGGCAGCACACCATAGAATTTAGTGAAAAAGAGGGTACTTTATTATAAAGTACCCTCTTTTTCACTAAATTTTATGGTGTGCTGCCTACTTTTTTGGATCTCTGTAGATAGATAGATAGATAGATAGATAAATTGATAGATATGAGATAGATAGATAGATAGATAGATAGATAGATAAATAGATAGATATGAGATAAATAGATAGATAGATAGATATGAGATAGATAGATAGATAGATAGATAAATAGATAGATATGAGATAAATAGATAGATAGATAGATAGATAGATATGAGATAAATAGATAGATAGATAGATAGATATGGGATAGATAGATAGATAGATATGAGATAAATAGATAGATATGAGATAGATAGATAGATATGAGATAGATAGATAGATAGATATGAGATAGATAGATAGATATGAGATAAATAGATAGATATGAGATAGATAGATAGATATGGGATAGATAGATAGATATGGGATAGATAGATATGGGATAGATAGATATGGGATAGATAGATAGATATGGGATAGATAGATAGATAGATATGAGATAGATAGATAGATAGATATGGGATAGATAGATAGATATGGGATAGATAGATATGAGATAGATAGATATGAGATAGATAGATAGATATGAGATAGATAGATAGATATGGGATAGATAGATAGATAGATAGATAGATAGATAGATAGATATGGGATAGATAGATATGGGATAGATAGATAGATATGGGATAGATAGATATGGGATAGATAGATAGATATGGGATAGATAGATATGGGATAGATAGATAGATAGATAGATAGATAGATAGATAGATAGATAGATAGATAGATATGAGATAGATAGATATGAGATAGATAGATATGAGATAGATAGATATGAGATAGATAGATATGAGATAGATAGATATGGGATAGATAGATATGGGATAGATATGAGATAGATAGATAGATAGATAGATAGATAGATAATGTCTGTGTTTCTTGTTCCTGGCAGGACTGCTTTATCTTGGATCAGGGCGGAATAAAAATCTTTGTATGGAAAGGAAGAAAAGCGTCCAAGGAGGAGAGGCAGCAAGCGATGCAGAGAGCTCTGGTGAGCGCCGTCACTGATATTGATGAAACTGGGGGCAGAAACCAGCAACACGGTCCTAACATCAGATAATAATCCACTCCCAGGATTCAACATGTTCGCCTACACCCCTGTATAGAATATTATATGATATTATATCCCAGTCCCTGCTGTACTCACATTCACTGTTTTTCTTCCATGTTCTAATTTCCAACAGAATTTTATCAAAGCCAAGAACTACCCCCCGTCCACCAACGTTGAGGTTCAGAATGACGGGTCCGAATCAGCTGTATTTAAGCAGCTTTTCCAAAAATGGACCACAAAGGATCAGACTGTCGGGCTCGGAAAGACAAGCAACGTCGGGAAAGTGGGTAAGTTCATTGCAAACTAAAAATTGAATGTGCAATTGCCCACAGCAGAACAGAGCATTTTAGGAGAGGAGTGTGCTGATCTTGTGGGGGGGCAAATAACTGTCCACGCAGGGCTGAATGTGGAAGGCGCAATGTCATGATGTGAGATGGGGAATACAGAACAGACTGAGAGTTACGTAGTGGCAGAAGCAAAGTCCCCCAGCAGCACAGAATATTTCAGGAGAGGAGTGTTCTGATCTCGTGAGGGGGCAGGTAACTTGTCCACTCATGTGATGGTGTTGGTGAAGAAAGGGCTAAATCTGACAGGGGCACAGAATTTCCCATTCAGATTTGTAGACTCCCTAATAAATAATTCTATACGGTTTGCTAAGCCGCAGCACCAAATATGTCAATACCGCTGCTCAGTGATCGATAAAGCGATCCAAGGGCGACTATGCCAAAATCTGCTCCCTACTGGAGATCCTGCATTATTACATTCAGTAGAAGAGTCCTGGTTGCCACATAAAGGAAGATGGTGATAGGGACCCGGCGCTGAATTTGGGGCTTTCAGTATCCCAGCGAAAAACAACAGGGAACTTTATTCTACCTGCCGTAAACCTGGACTTTATATTCATTATATTTTTATGTTACAATGCAGCCAAAGTAGAACAAGTAAAGTTTGATGCCTCCTTGATGCATGCCAAACCTGAGATAGCCGCGCAGCAGAAGATGGTGGATGATGGGTCTGGAGAAGCAGAGGTAATAATACAATGTGTCAGGATTGGTTAACAAGAATATAACTACTATAATACAGCCCCTATGTACAAGAATATAACTACTATAATACTGCCCCCTATATACAAGAATAAAACTACTATAATACTGCCCCCTATATACAAGAATATAACTACTATAATAATGCCCCCTATATACAAGAATATAACTACTATAATACTGCCCCCTATATACAAGAATATAACTACTATAATACTGCTCCCTATATACAAGAATATAACTACCATAATACTGCCCCTATATACAAGAATATAACTACCATAATACTGCCCCTATATACAAGAATATAACTACTATAATACTGCTCCTATATACAAGAATATAACTACTATAATACTGCCCCCTATATACAAGAATATAACTACTATAATACTGCCCGCTATATACAAGAATGTAACTACTATAATACTGCCCCTATATACAAGAATATAACTACTATAATACTGCCCCTATATACAAGAATATAACTACTATAATACAGCCCCTATGTACAAGAATATAACTACTATAATACTGCCCCTATATACAAGAATATAACTACTATAATACTGCTCCCTATATACAAGAATATAACTACTATAATACAGCCCCTATGTACAAGAATATAACTACTATAATACTGCCCCTATATACAAGAATATAACTACTATAATACTGCCCCCTATATACAAGAATATAACTACTATAATACAGCCCCTGTATACAAGAATATAACTACTATAATACTGCCCCCTATATACAAGAATATAACTACTATAATACTGCCCCCTATATACAAGAATATAACTACTATAATACTGCTCCTATATACAAGACTATAACTACTATAATACTGCCCCCTATATACAAGAATATAACTACTATAATACTGCCTATATATACAAGAATATAACTACTATAATACTGCTCCTATATACAAGAATATAACTACTATAATACTGCTCACTATATAGAAGAATATAACTACTATAATACTGCCCCCTATATACAAGAATATAACTACTATAATACTGCTCCTATATACAAGAAAATAACTACTATAATACTGCTCCTATATACAAGAATATAACTACTATAATACTGCTCCTATATACAAGAATATAACTATTATAATACTTCGCCCTATATGCAAGAATATAACTACTATAATACTGCCTCTATATACAAGAATATAACTACTATAATACTGCCCCTATATACAAGAATATAACTACTATAATACTGCCCCTATATACAAGAATATAACTACTATAATACTGCTCCTATATACAAGAATAACTACTATAATACTGCCCCCTATATACAAGAATATAACTACTATAATACTGCCTCTATATACAAGAATATAACTACTATAATACTGCTCCCTATGTACAAGAATATAACTACTATAATACTGCCCCCTATCTACAATAATATAATTACTATAATACTGCCCCTATAACCAAGAATATAACTACTATAATACTGCCCCCTATATACAAGAATATAACTATTATAATACTTCCCCCTATATGCAAGAATATAACTACTATAATACTGCTCCTATATACAAGAATATAATTACTATAATACTGCCCCTATATACAAGAATATAACTACTATAATACTGCCCCTATATACAAGAATATAACTACTATAATACTGCCCCTATAACCAAGAATATAACTACTATAATACTGCTCCTATATACAAGAATATAACTATTATAATACTTCCCCCTATATGCAAGAATATAACTACTATAATACTGTCTCTATATACAAGAATATAACTACTATAATACTGCCTCTATATACAAGAATATAACTACTATAATACTGCTCCTATATACAAGAATATAACTATTATAATACTTCCCCCTATATGCAAGAATATAACTACTATAATACTGCCCCCTATATACAAGAATATAACTACTATAATACTGCCCCTATATACAAGAATATAACTACTATAATACTGCCCCTACATACAAGAATATAACTACTAGAATACTGCTCCTATGTACAGGAATATAACTACTATAATACTGCCCCTATAACCAAGAATATAACTACTATAATACTGCTCCTATATACAAGAATATAACTATTATAATACTTCCCCCTATATGCAAGAATATAACTACTATAATACTGTCTCTATATACAAGAATATAACTACTATAATACTGCCTCTATATACAAGAATATAACTACTATAATACTGCTCCTATATACAAGAATATAACTATTATAATACTTCCCCCTATATGCAAGAATATAACTACTATAATACTGCCCCCTATATACAAGAATATAACTACTATAATACTGCCCCTATATACAAGAATATAACTACTATAATACTGCCCCTACATACAAGAATATAACTACTAGAATACTGCTCCTATGTACAGGAATATAACTACTATAATACTGCCCCTATCTACAAGAATATAACTACTATAATACTGCCCTCTATAAACAAGAATATAACTACTATAATACTGCCCCTATATACAAGAATATAACTACTATAATACTGCCCCTATATACAAGAATATAACTACTATAATACTGCCACTATATACAAGAATATAACTACTATAATACTGCCCCTATATACAAGAATATAACTACTATAATACTGCCCCTATATACAAGAATATAACTACTATAATACTGCCCCCTATATACAAGAATATAACTACTATAATACTGTCTCTATATACAAGAATATAACTACTATAACACTGCTCCTATATACAAGAATATAACTACTATAATACTGCCCCCTATACACAAGAATATAACTACTATAATACTGCTCCTATATACAAGAATATAACTACTATAATACTGCCCCTTATATACAAGAATATAACTACTATAATACTGCCCCCTATATACAAGAATATAACTACTATAATACTGCCCCCTATATACAAGAATATAACTACTATAATACTGCTCCCTATATACAAGAATATAACTACTATAATACTGCACCTATATACAAGAATATAAAGACTATAATACTGCCCCCTATGTACAAGAATATAGTTGGTCTTTGATGGTAACTGAGTGCCCATATATCTTTCTTGTATTCAGGTGTACAGAATTGAGAATCTAGAGTTGGTGCCAGTAGAAAAAAAATGGTTGGGACATTTCTATGGTGGAGACTGTTACCTGGTTCTCTACAAGTACCTGGTCAACAACAAGTACCATTACATGATCTACATCTGGCAGGTAAGGAGGACTCAGATGTAAGAGTGACACAACCAGTGCAATATATGAGCACAGGAACCAGACAGGTGGCAGATTTTACACAACTTTACTTCAGAAATGAGTGTCTGTGGGTTATACAGTGACACTATATCAGTCTCTGCAAATAGTCCCAGCAGTTCTCAGCCACTCCTGCAGATGTCTCAGTTTCCACAGTTTTCTCTGCTTATCTCTTTTCAGACTTTCCATTCAGGGGTCTCTCTGTAGTGTCTCCTTAGGCTGGATTCACACAAGCATGTTCGGTCCGTAAACGACGGAATGTATTTCGGCCGCAAGTCCCGGACCGAACACACTGCAGGGAGCAGGGCTCCTAGCATCATAGTTATGTACGACGCTAGGAGTCCCTGCCTCTCCGTGGAACTACTGTCCCGTACTGAAAACATGATTACAGTATGGGACAGTTGTCCTGCAGCGGGGCAGGTACTCCTAGCGTCGTACATAAGTATCATGCTAGGAGCCCGGCTCCCTGCAGTGTGTTCGGTCCGGGACTTGCGGCTGAAATTCGTTCCGTCCTTTACGGACCGAACAATGCTCATGTGAATCCAGCCTTATACTCTCCTCTCATGAGTTTCTCTGCAGTCCCTCTTCCTTCACTCTCTTGTCTGCTCCTCTAGCACAGAGCTCCACCTCCTCCTCTAGCAGAGCTGCTTCTCTAGCACAGAGCTCCTCCTCCTCCTCTAGCACAGAGCTCCTCCTCCTGCTGCTCCTCTAGCACAGTGCTCCTCCTCTTGCTGCTCCTCTAGCACAGAGCTCCTCCTCCTCTAGCAGTGCTCCTCCTCTAGCACAAAGCTCCTCCTCCTCTAGCAGTGCTCCTCCTCTTGCTGCTCCTCTAGCACAGATCTCCTCCTCCTCTAGCACAGAGCTGCTTCTCTAGAACAGAGCTCCTCCTCCTGCTCTTCTAGCAGAGCTCCTCCTCCTGCTCTTCTAGCACAGGGCTCCTCCTCCTGCTCCCCTAGCACAGAGCTCCTCCTCCTGCTCCTCTAGCACAGAGCTCCTCCTCCTGCTCCTCTAGCACAGAGCTCCTCCTCCTGCTCCTCTAGCACAGAGCTCCTCCTGCTGCTGCTCCTCTTGCTTTCTAGAACTTTCCTCCTATGCTGGGCTTTCTGGACATACTCAGTACAATCTGTCAAATTATTCATTAGTAAAAATATTCCTTCTACATATATAACCAGACGAATAACAGTAATAACAAACTTCAGTTACAGCATACGCATAGTCCAGCAGAATACAGGTTACACAGACTACAATCACTTATCAGCCATGTTCACCCCTCTTACACAGACATGTGGATTGTGTTGAATGGGTGATTCATAATCTTGGATGTTAATCCTGATATTTGTGACTTATATGAACCGCTCTTGGATGTATGGTTACACAGGGCCGCCATGCCAGCCAGGACGAGATTGCTGCATCTGCATATCAGGCCGTGATCCTGGATCAGCAATATGATGGACAACCAGTTCAAGTACGAGTAACGATGGGGAAGGAACCCTCACACCTCATGGCCATATTTAAAGGCAAGATGGTGGTGTATGAGGTAAGAGGCATTCTAGAACATAAAGGACCCATGAATAGATTTATACATTGTTACTACATCAGCGCATTGTGTTACGGTAAAGGACTGTTGATGGACTGCTGATGGACTGTTGACCGACTGGACTGTTATACTGCATAGTACTCACCACAGAAGATAGAATGGTGTCTGTGGCGTGACAATGTTTTTGATCTCCAGGGTGGTACTTCCCGTACGGAGAGTGACTATGCTCCCCCCGAGATCAGATTGTTCCATGTGCATGGCACCAATGAATACAACACCAAGGCCTTCGAAGTCCCTGTCCGGGCATCATCTCTTAATTCTAACGATGTGTTTGTCCTAAAGACGAAGGGGGCCTGCTACCTGTGGTGCGGCAAGGTAAAATCAGCAGCCATCAAGTACCTTACACTGGAGTTATCTCTAATATAGTGGGATAGGGTTATAAAATTAATAAATTCTTCCTTAAAGGGGTATTCCCGTCTCAGACATATATGGCATATTCACAGGATATCTTATAGATGTCTGATAGGTGCAGGTCCCACCTCTGGGACTCGCACCTGTTTTGGAGAACGACCCCCAACCTGCTT
Source organism: Rhinoderma darwinii (assembly GCF_050947455.1). Lineage (NCBI taxonomy): Eukaryota > Metazoa > Chordata > Amphibia > Anura > Rhinodermatidae > Rhinoderma > Rhinoderma darwinii. The sequence goes on from NC_134692.1 coordinate 10,416,586, forward strand.
GGCTATTTCCGTAACTCCTATAGAAGTGAATAGAGAGAACCGCAGACCCCCACTCTCTTGACAGACGCAGGTCCCAGAGCTGAGACCCGCAAACAGCCGACATTTATGGCATATCCCCATGATACGACATCTATATCTAAGATGAGGATAACCCTTTAAAGGGGTTTTCCAGGAATTAACATTGATGGCCTATGATTAAGCGAGGTCATCAATGAATGATCAGTGGGACCCCTGCTGATCAGAGGATTGGAGGGTCAGTGGCACTCCCTTTAGCACAAAGGCCCCTTTACTGCAGCACCAGCACACGTGTATAGATGTCGCTGTGCTGGACACTGCAATGAGGGGGCCCCTTGTTGTGTCGTTGGAGGTTCTGGGGGTTAGACCCTACCAAGTAATGTAAAGTCAAGTCCTAATAAACCCCTTAAAGGGCGTTTCCAATTACTAGTGATATTAACACCAATGGTGCGGTAAATATTCCCATATGACATGATAAATATATTCTTTTTTTTTTAAGAGGTTTTTTTTTTTCTCACTCACTCCCATCAAGCCTCAGGATGGAGCATATAGTCCATATTCTGGGAGGAGCTTTCTCCTTTGCTCATTGTCGCCACCTGTTGAGTAATTTTATAAGAGCAGCTAAGAGGAGTAGGGGAAGGGAAGTGACAACTGCTCTGTGCACATATCAGACTCTAGTTGTCACTTTTGAAGCTCATTGAGACCTGGTCCGGAGAAGCTAATCTGATGATGTCTACTAGAGCAGCGCTGACCACGATAACACTGCCCCTTTAAGACAAAAAAAATTCACATGTACGTTTCGGAGAACTTTTGTTTAATCATAGAAACTTCCATTCAAGTAAGTGAATTGTCTGCGCTGGAGGCAATGTATAGTTCCTGCATTTTAATGGAGGTTCGTTCATGTGTTCTACAGGGATGTAGCGGCGACGAGAGAGATATGGCCAAAAACGTGGCTGACATCATATCCAGAGGAGAGAAGGTGGTGGTGGCTGAGGGACAGGAATCATCGGAGTTCTGGTTGGCACTAGGCGGCAAGAGCCAGTATGCCAGCAGTAAGAGGTATAGCAAAGTGTGTCCTGCTATGTATACAAGCATTCTGTTATGTTCATATATAATCTAAAGATACAGATGTAGCAGAGGTGACGTGTTGTCTCTATAGAATTTATACTAACCTGGTGAGTTATTGATGCACAAAAGAAACCAGTGCGGCCAACTACTTATCTCAGACCGAAGAAGTCAGTCACCTGCATAGTCTAGCATTACATTATCAAATTTTCGCTAACTGCAGTTACCACTAGGGGGAGCTCACGGAGTTATTATTGAGCACAATGTATAAACCGTATTCACTGAGCTCCCTCTAGTGGTGGCTGCAGCAGACAGAATTTTATTTTTTAAAGGGGTTATTCAGTCGCTAAAAATTGATGGCCTAACTCTGACCCATCAGCTATTGATGGCCGATCCTGAGGATAGGCCATTAATTTTTAGCGACTGGGTAACCCCTTTAACTCTATGACTATGCAGGGGATTTGGAGCTCCGGATCAGAAAAATTGAGCTTCTGACTATATGACGGTATATTAAGAAATGAGACAGAGAGTTTTGGACCTATTCAGATTAAACAATAAAATGTTGTTCTAGGCTGGAGATTTACTATTTAAGGTGTTAATTCCACAAGATGATAAACAATGTATCTCCGTGTCATTTCTCACCGTGTATTCTACGGTTCTAGGCTGCAGGAAGAAGTTCTGGACATCACCCCACGTCTGTATGAATGCTCCAATCAAACAGGAACGTTTCGTGCAACTGAAATCTCAGATTTCCACCAGGAAGATTTGGAGGAAGATGATGTCTTTTTATTGGATGCTTGGGATCAGGTAAGAATGAGAGGATATTCCTGGTGACCACAGTTTGGATCTTGTCTGCTGGTCTATGTGCTCCAAAGATTTACCAAGCAAAATGCGCCAAAAATTGCTGAAAAATAAAAAAAAATACTATACATGGTAAGCGCTAAATTTAGCATGTGTTTTAGGGTATCTACACTCTGCCTATTTTCACCCATGTTTGCATTTACTAAGAGCAAGCAGAGATCTTGAAATCATGACGATTTAAAACAAAAAGCGTATTACAAAGTTGTAGAACTTTTCATCATAGATTGAATAAACTTTATTTACAGAAAACCCCCTTAACCCCTTAGTGACCACTAATACGCCTTTTCACATTGGTCACTAAGGGGCCTTAGGCTAGGCTGACGCCTTTTCACGTGAGCCTAGTCTAATTCCTGCACGGGTCTCCGGGGGCCTGCTGTTTGGTGACAGCTGGGCTCCTGCTCCAACACCCGCGATCGAAGTTTACTTCGATCGCGGCCGTTTAACCTGTTAAATGCCGCAGTCAATAGCGACCGCGGCATTTAACTTGTTTACAGAGGGAGTGCGCTCCCTCTGTCACCCATCGGCGGCCCGCGAATGCAATCGCGGGTCTCCGATGGGGTGTCACGGCCGCCGGGGTCTTGATAAAAGCCCCCAGGTCTGCCCTGGACATATGCCTGTTAGGACGCGCTGGAGGCACGTCCTAACAGATTGCCTGTCAGATTTACACTGACAGGCAATAATGCTCGTATACGAAGTATAGCAGAGCATTATAGCAGCGATCTGAAGATCGCACAGTAAAGTCTCCTAGTGGGACTAGTGAAATATATTATAAATGTGAAATAAAGATTATCAATAAAAATTACAGTAAAAAAAATAAACCATTTTTTTTCCATAAAAAGTGGTTTTATTTAGTAAAAGTGTAAAAAATAAATAAAAGTACACATATGTGGTATCGCCGCGACCGTAATGACTCCATTAATAAAAAGTTAATATGTAATTTAAACCGCAAGGTGAACACCGTAAAAAAAACCCGCAAAAAACAATGGCGAAATTGCAATAAGTCCCATCCACCCCAAAACAGTACCAATCAAAACTACGTCTCGTCCCGCAGAAAACAAGCCCAAAAAATCACTACATTGATGGAAAAATAAAAAAGTTACGGCTCTTGGAAAGCGACGATGCAAAAACAAATAATTTTAGTTCAAAAGTGTTTTTTTATTGCGCAAAAGTCGTAAAACATAAAAAACCTCTACACATGTGGTATCGCCGTAATCGTACCGACCCAGAGAATAAAGGTAACATGTTATTTACGCCGCACAGTGAACGGCGTCAATTTAAAACAATGGTGGAATTTCAGGTTTTTTTTTATAATCCCCCCCCCCCAAAAAGTTACTAAAAGCTAATATAATTTTTTTATGTACCTTAAAATGGTGCTATTAAAAAGTACAACTAATCCCGCAAAAAACAAGTCCTCACACAGCTATGTAGACGAAAAAATAAAAAAAGTTCTCTCTTTGAACGCGACTATAGAAAAACGAATAAAATAGCTTGGTCATTAGGGCCTAAAATGGGCTGGTCACTAAGGGGTTAAGTACAGAAATTCTCTTATACGGCATGTCTGCCAGTCACTTAGGCCAAATTGAGACGAGCGTGTAACGGCCGTCACACGGACGCATGTACTTCAATGTGGCTGTTCCCACGGACGCTGTTTCAATGGACCGCGTGAAGGGTCTGTTGAAAATAGAACATGTCCCATTTTACTGCGAGTCATGCATCGCTGCATAGCATCTAGTCTATGGGGATCCGTGAAAATGGGACCCAGACGGGTGCAACTCGGATGGGAAAGACAGCAGTTTTACACATCAGCGTTTGTACAATGTCATCTGAATTCAGCCTTAGGAGTTCAGACACGAGTTAAAAATCTGCATGCTTCAGTTTACCCCTTAGGCCGGACTCCCACGCAGCGTAAACGTTAATAAATTGACCTACGGTGCGGAATTTAATTCTGCAGCATGTCAATATATTCTGCGTTTTGGTTGATTTTTCGTTGCAAAACCCGCAACAGAAAGCAAAGTGTTGCGACTTTTTTGCAGCGATTACGTCACAAAAATCGCAACTCGGGAAAATAAAAAAAATACTTACCCAGAACGCTTTCCTCCTTCCTGCAGTCTGGCCTCCTGGGATGACATTTCATCCCATGTGACCGCTGCAGCCAATCACAGGCTGCAGGGGGTCACATGGGCTACGTCATCATCAAGGGACGCCAGACCACACAACGATGGGAGTACGTGTCGCCATAAACAGATTGTTGTTAAGTATGAGCATATTTTTTTACAGCCGTTTACCGCAGCGGAAACGCCGTCTGAAAAAACACACGATGTGGTGCGGTTTTCAGATGGAATGTGCTGCGGGTTCCAGATCGGATACGCTGCATGGTTTTTACGCAGCGTATCCGTCCCATGATAACCGGATCTTACAGCTGGTTTGGCAATTTATGCAACACAGGAGCGTCGGCTTCATCATGTGTAACTGGACAGATCCGTCACCTGGGAAGGATGTGACAACCGCTAAGAAAGACATATTGGCAGCCATATTGGTTGTCACCCAGCTTTCCACGAATCAGATTTAGCGAAGAAACAATTGAATAGAAGGTTTTATTACAGAAGGTTTTAGATGATCCCATATTTATTATTATTTTGGAGAGATCTTTATTGTACGTGTTCCTCGTAGATCTTCTTATGGATTGGAAAAAACGCCAATGAAACAGAAAAGAGAGACGCCGCATATACAGCTCAGGAGTATCTGAAGACTCACCCCGGGACTCGTGACATCAACACCCCAATTATTGTAGTAAAGCAAGGATTCGAGCCCCCAACATTCACCGGCTGGTTTCACGCGTGGGATCCATTTAAATGGGAGGTACGGGATTCATCTATACAATGTCTCGCTGCACCCGGCCAACACGTAGACTGAGCCATTATATGTTTTTCATTTTGTATATTTAAAGGGTTTGTCCAGGATTAGAAAACATTGTCTGCTTTCTTCCAGAACCAGCGCCACACCTGTCCATGGGTTGTGTCTGGTATTGCATCACAGCTACATTGAAGTAATTAAGTCCGAGCTGCAATACCACATACAACCTGTGGACAGGTGTGGCGCTGTTTTGGGTAGAAAGGTAACGGTTTTTATTCCCCTCTGTTTATCCAGCGGTAATTGACAACTAGAAAAATATTCAACTTATTTTACAGAACACAAAATCATACGAGGACCTGAAAGCCGAACTGGGAGATGACAACGAGATTGATCAGATCGCCTCAGTGAGTATCCAATAGAGATTTAGATAATGACTCAATGACAAATCACCAAAATACCGTAGGGATGCGTGGTGGAGCAAGAGCGGGATTAAGGAAAATTGCTCCCTCCATCTCCCTTTTCCTGCTTACTAATCATATGTCACATTCAAATAAAAAAAATTCCCAAATTGGTTGCAAAGCTGCAGCATTTTGCTCTAATTTTGAGAAAATCTCAGCAAAAAAAATGCAATTCGACTGCGCTGTGTGAATAGACACCTAAATGGTTTGTTCCCACAGGTCAGACACGTTGTGGAAAAATCTGCAGCATATCCAACCCAGGAAAATACGGCCGAATATCGATACAAAGTGGCACAAACTTTCATTTCAATACCAAAAATCCATCTAATATAATACAGAAACCAGAAAATGGGGAGGAGGGGGATGTAGCTGCAGCTGCAGCTTCTCTCTCTATGACCGAGACTTCATGCTGCGAGGGGGGATTAAACCTTGTCCATATGTCTTATTAGTACAATTGGACGTGATATATATGGGGGGGGGGGGGGGACGGGGACGGATGGCCTTTTGCAGGGTTAATGCATAGATTCCACCCCAATAACTGCAAATTAAAAAAAAAATGTTTTTTTATTTCAAAATAATAAAGCTCATACAGGCCGCTGCAGCAGTCACGCCGACGCAATCCTCATTTCTGAGCGCAGCACGGCCTTCTAGGAAGCCGTTTCATCCCATGTGACTGCTGCAGCCAATCACAGGCTGCAGCAGTCACATGGACTACAGCATCATCACAGGAGGCCGAGCTACGCTCAGTAGGGAAAATCGCGTCACCATTAGTACAATTTGGTGCGGTTTTTCGGATGTTATTACCTGCGGCTACCAGGGCAGATACAGTCTAATTTTACGCAACGTATTCGTCCTGTGTGGTTTTGCGTATTTTCTGCAGCAGAATACGCAATGTGTGCATGTAGCCTAAGGCCTCATTCACACTAATTTTCTCAGCATTTTGAAATCGTATTTGTGAGCCAAACCCAGGAGTGGGACCGACGTACAGAAAAAGCATAACGGAAAGGTTTGAACTTCTTCCATACTTCAGGGTGATATTATTATTGCATCAGAAGCATTTTTTGAGGTTGGCGTCCATATAAACAACCGGACAGACAACTGATCAGCCATATGATGTCGCTCTATATAATCTATAGGGTCAGTTGTAAGTTCACCGAGCAAAGTAAAGAGTGTTTAACTGTTTTGGAAAAATAGTTCTGGATCAAGTCTCTTCATATTCCTGTGATTTGACTACAACGTTCATTTATGAAAATCTCCGTCTGTTACAGGAATTCAACAAGACGCAGCTGGAATCCTTCACGGCCCAAACTAACTTTGGCTCATTAGTGTTCCAGACCTTCCCTGCTGAGGTTCTGCTCAACAAGACAGCAGAGGAACTGCCTACTGGAGTGGACCCCAGCCGAAAAGAGGTGAGAGGGGCTGTAATCTGATAAATGCAATATCAAAGTCTATGTATATCCCCCTTATATACAAGAATATAACTACTATAATACTGCTTCCTATATACAAAAATATAACTACTATAATACTGCCCCTATATACAAGAATATAACTACTATTATGCTGCCCTTTATATACAAGAATATAACTACTATAATACTGCTCCTATATACAAGAATATAACTACTATAATACTGCTCCTATATACAAGAATATAACTACTATAATACTACTCCCTCTATACAAGAATATAACTACTATAATACTGCTCCCTCTATACAAGAATATAACTACTATAATACTACCCCTATATACAAGAATATAACTACTATAATACTGCCCCTATATACAAGAATATAACTACTATAATACTGCTCCTATATACAAGAATATAACTACTAGAACGCATTCTAGTCAATCGGGCCCAACTGCAATGCCGGACACAGTCCATGGTGTGTCAGTGCGTGCGTAGTGTCATTTTTTTGGGATTCCAGGACAAACCTTTTCATTCTCAGCAATAGTAAACGATCCCCAGTAATGTATTGCACTATAATCCTCAGTTCTACGAGGGGCAGCTTTCTAGTCCTTGGTAAATCTTCAGCTTTTGCTTTCTATCTCAGTAACGTCCCCGTTTTGTTGCAGGAATATCTGACCACGGAGGATTTTACAGGGATATTCGGCATGTCTCGTACGGAGTTCCAGGCTCTGCCAGAGTGGAAGAAACAGACCATCAAGAAAGCAAAAAAACTGTTCTAAATATGCACCATTTTTCTTAAGTCACTTTTGTCCCATTAAAGAAAACTTATTTCTTCTGCTCCCAAGAAGAAATAAAAATAATAGAGAATCCTCAGGCGGAGGACGACAGTGAACAGAGCAGAGAAACTGTGGTCCTGTGAATGGAGCGTTTTTATGAAAAAAATTAAAAATTATACTGTTAAAAATCATTTTCACAGTGATCTTGACATTAAAAACGTAAGTTACTATTTTAAGTTACTATAAGGACGGTTTCTCTTGAGATTATGGGCACATTATTGCGCCAACATCACAGCCGCAAGTCGAGACCACCCGTTATGGCTGCCAGACAACTCCATGGGAACAGCGGATGGGACAGGTTAAAACCCAACATACTAGATCCTAAGTAGACAGACTCCACCAGGACTTGGAGCTTCCCTGTTGGTCAGGGCAGTTGACCAATCAGCTTCCCTCTAAAGTCGGTCATAAACTTGCACAATGTGGATGATCAATGGTACGAATGTTTTGACCTTCGACATGCAGCGGGACGATCCACTGGTCTGATGAAGATGCCATTCTGGCATTAAAACACATAACCACAATAATGTGAAGTTTAAAGTGTAGCTAAACGTTCAAACTTCTGTCATAGTGACATGTCAGAAGCTTGGATTGGTGGGGGTCCGAGCGCTGAGACCCCCACCAATCGCTAGAACGAAGCAGATGAAGGGCTTGTGTGAGCACCAATCCACACATCTAATGTGTCACTATGACGTCAGAGGTTTGTCAAAAGTTTAGCTACACTTTAAATGTACCCGATTTGACTCCTTACCGTCATAAGCGTTGTAAAAAATCTTCCCTTCAGCTGTTTTATTTTTTTTTGCACAACTGATCATGTCAGACTAAGGCCCTGTTCACACAGAGTTAGGGTATGTGCACACACACTAAATACGTCCGTAATTGACGGACGTATTTCGGCCGCAAGTCCCGGACCGAACACAGTGCAGGGAGCCGGGCTCCTAGCATCATACTTATGTACGATGCTAGGAGTCCCTGCCTCGCTGCAGGACAACTGTCCCGTACTGTAATCATGTTTTCAGTACGGGAGAGTTGTCCTGCAGCGAGGCAGGGACTCCTAGCGTCGTACATAACTATGATGCTAGGAGCCCGGCTCCCTGCACTGTGTTCGGTCCGGGACTTGCGGCCGAAATACGTCCGTTAATTACGGACGTAATTAGTGTGTGTGCACATACCCTTATTTGACGCAGAGAACGTGCAAAAAAATAGCGGAAACATCTCACATTGGTTTCAAGACTGTTTTTTCCCGAGAGCGGGAGAAAGCAGCCACATGCCCTATCTTCAGGTGTTTACGTCTCTGACCTCCCATTGATATCAATGGGAGGTAGAGAGTGTGTTTTTTCGCGTTTTTGCCCACGGTGCTCCGCGGTCACGGGCGAAAAACTCGGCAAACTGCGTGCAGGCAGATCAAAATTTGCCTAAAAATTCTGAATTTTCTGCCTGCAAAAAACTCTAAAATACCATAAACTAGCCGATCAGAAACATACAAAGGGTTAATGATACAACAAACCGTGTTTGTGTAAAGTAGCAAATGATTGACCTCAACTGACCAATCATGCACAACACGTCTAGTTCCAGCTGACGACTACAGATAAACGCCAAAATCAGTTCCCTTTTTATTGCCAGGCAGCACTCCGCCATCACGTGTCACGTGTGGTCAGCCTAAATGGTCAGTCGGCTATTTTAGACCTTCTTGTGTACGCCAGCTTAATGCACAGCAGAGAGTAAGGCTATGTTCACACGAATGTGGCCAATCTCAGACGTGAAAAACTGCTGTTTCTCATGTCCGAGGTGCACCCGCGCGGGGGGCGTTATCACGTATCCCCCCATAGACTAGAGTCGATGGATGCGAGAAGTATATAAAAAATAAAATATATAGGACTGTCCCATATTTTCAGACCCTTCACACACTCATAGTGACGTCAGTGACACATTGGCAGCAGAGGCTTCCGATTACATCTGCGTCAGGTTTCCGTTTGTGGGTCCGTCAGACCTTACGGAAACCATAGGTTTCCGTTTGCATTACCATTGATTTCAATGGAAAGGCTTCCGTTGCAAATGATTTTTGTTTGTCTCCGGTCCGTAAGGGTTCTGTTTTTTTTTTTTGGTGGAATTAGTAGCGTACTCGACTGTAGTCGTATTGATTGCGCCAACAAAACTGAAACCTTAAGGAATGGAGACAAGTAGAAACCATTTGCAACGGAAGCATTACCATTAAAATCAAACTGAAAGCTATGGTTTCGGCTCATAGGTTCCGTCAGATCTTTCCGTCAGGGGAACCCACGAACGAAAACCAGACACAAATGTGAACGAAGCCTTACAGTAGCAACCGGGCTCCATAGCTGCCTCCTCCATATAAACAGTTTTGCAATGGTGCTGTGACTTCTAAACGCACAGTCCTGCTGGATGGCACTCCGTATAATAAATATATTTTATAATGATGTAGCACTACAGGTAAGTATCTATAAGCAGGAGGCATGGCTTTACCTGTATGGGACTTAAGGGGGTTTTACACTGGGCAATTATCGTGCAATCATTCATATAACGCTCGTTGCCGATAATTGTCCTGTGTAAACATGGCAGCGATCAGCAGATGAACGCGCAGACGTTCGTTCATCGGCTGATCGTATCGTTTTAAAAAAAGTTAAATATTATCGTCGTCGGTGGCGCATCTTGGTGTGTAAACAGGGAGACGCGCTGCCATGATAACGGATGGGAACAAGCGGAGTAACGACCGCTCGTCCCCATACATAGCTCCGTGTGACAGGAGCAAATGAGCGCCGATCAACGAGTTGGTTGGTGTAATCAGGTCTTTGGCCTATGATAGCAGCTGTCAAAGTAAAGAACACCTTTAATCTGCCTTGTCAAATGTCATTATAAACATGTAAGGCTATGTTCACGTCTGCCTCAGGGCTCCGTTGCGACGGGAGCTTTCCGTCGGAACGGAGCCCTGACTGAACTGAAACCAAAAGGTTTCCGTTTCCATCACCATTGATTTCAATGGTGACGGATACGGTGCCAATGGTTTCAGTTGGTCTCCGTTGTGGAAGGGTTCCGTCGTTTATGTAGTCGACTACGGTATTCATCCTGTCAAAATGACGGAACCCGTGCACAACGGAGAGAAACTGAAGCCATTGGCACCAGATCCGTCAAGAATTTAAATCAATCGTAACGAAAACATTTGGTTTCAGTGTGTGTGTCAGTCAGGGCTCCGTTCCGACGGAAAGCACCGACGAAACGGAGCCCTGACGCAGACGTGAACGAAGCCTAAGATGGTCATTAGTTAATTCTCTCAATGACTTAAAGCTGCAGTTTCTTTAGAAAAAAAATAATTATTAAATAGGGTTATTTGCTTTCGAAAATCACTACTTGTTAGAAGGGTCCCTTGACAATAGGCTGATCATAAAGAGTCTCCCTGCCAGGACCAGCAATCAGTAGGGAAACCCGGCAGTAAGAGCCCTATTACACAGCCAGACGTGGGCTGTGTAAACGAGCGCTGATCAATGAGACCGCTGTCACACGGAGCAACAGTTGCTTACGTACAGGGACAAGCGTTCGTTACTCAGATCACTTGTCCCCATACATTTCCATCATGTCGGCAGCAGATCTCCGTTTACATAGGGAGACGACGCCGACAATAATTATTTTTAATGCTGCATAAAAGTGCAGATCAGCCGATGAACAAGCGTTTGCTCATTTGTCGGCCGATCGTCGTCCTATTTACACAGGGCATAAGTGTTCAATTTCCCTACAGCACCACCACAGGAGGCACTAAGTATTACACAGTGTACATTCAGATCTACGGTTGTCTGTGTAATACAGGACCGGTCCTCCAGAGGCGCTCTATGCAACTGCTCTCCACTCTGGCCAAGAGATGAGGATACTGAATTGCAGTCTCGTTCTCTCTCGCTCAGAATTCACTAATAGTATGTATGAACAACCACTTTATAGAGGACATAAAACCCATGCTTACTTCTGGAGTGTTTAACAAGACTTCATGAAAACGGAGACACTCTGGCTGCCTCCGTCCTTCCGGTCAGTAGCGGGGCAAACTGCACACTTTCCGTGTTGACTATTTTTCATTTACAGTAAACTGAAAGTCTTAGATTCTGAAAACGAACAAACACTGTAAATGCAGCACATTTTTTTTTTTATTTTTTTTTTTTTACTTCTTTATAAGTCTTTTTCAAAACAGAACAAAGACAACATAAAAACAAGGCCTAAAATAGTTAAATAGAATATGTACAACTAAATCAAAATACACTTTACCCGAAATATCAGGGGAGAGGACGAGGGTGATAGAGGATGTAACAAAGATTTCAACAAATTGTATTTTGAGTAGGTGAAAACTGCAACTTGAGGACCCAAGAAATGACTAAATATTTCTCAGGTGGACAGGTTACAAAAGGCCAATGCATGGACACAAAAAAAAATAATTCAAAAATAAGAAAAGGTGATGAATGTGAGAAACATCAACAATGGAACAAACTTTCAAATTTGCAAGATGAGATTTATGGATAAGCGTCTCCTGAGAAGCAGACGATCAGGAATAATGCCCACATGTATAAAAGACAAGGGCCAGATATGCATAAATAGAAACTGTTAAAAATATTATCTTCGCGGCTGATTGTCATCGGTGCCCGGCGGCCATTCTGCTGCCAGTTTATGGGACAGCTTGCATGTTCTCCGCATGTTCCCGCACCATCTTATTGCTACGAACCAGCAGGTGTGGGGAAATCAAAGATCTTAGAGCAACTTCCAGTATACAAAGTTCAAACAAAAGTTAGATCTCTCTCATATAAAGTTGTTTTTTCACCAAAAAAAAAACAAAAAACACAAAACCAACGAGTGTTCAGTCATAGCAGACTGCAGCCTTAAAGGGCCACTAACCCAAAAAGTATAGCTTATAAAGAGGAGCGGCTGATGTCAGTCACACCTGGATGGAAAGGTCTCTGGAGGTTCTCGACACTGGATATATGTGGCAAAGTAGTGATCATGGGGGGGCAGGGTGTCACTCCTTTCATTGAACACTACAGTCAACCCCTCCCTAGTCTGAAATGACTGATATCAGGGGACAAAAGATTGAACCCAACTGCACTGAAAAATAAAAATTTAGGTTCCCTGTTAACTATTTAACAACACTGGTTTTGTAGCCAATGTTCCAGAATGCAAGAGGAAAAGGGGGAAAAAAAATAATTCAGCAAGTCAATCAGCCTCTACATGAAGCAGGAGGAACTGCAGTTGTGAAGTGTCATGTAGGTCTTCAATGCACGTACGGACATCAAACGCTGCAAAAAAGAGACAGTATAACAAAAGCTTTGTCAGTCCCATCAGCAAATGTAGCAACGAAAGTTCAGTAGCTTTGATGTCGGCAGTTTTCAGTTTGTGCCAAGATCCCAGGATTGTAATGGCAGCAAACGATAGAACGAGCGATGTGGACCTTTAAAATGTGCTTCTTACATCACCTCACAAAGCCAAAGTATCTGCTTTCTGAAATCAGTGCAAGTGTAGAGGCCTGAACTCCAGGAGCGTCACATTGGGGGTCTGCTTGACCTGTTTGGGTCGATGCTTGAGGTTTGCGCTTTTTTCTCCTCTTCAACCATTTCATCAAAAATCTCCCTACAGGGAAAGAAAATAATTTTTTCTTTGAATACACATAAAAGGTACCCGAGTTGCAATCCTTATTTTTCTATTGTGCCCATTGGGGATATAACCTAACTATCCACACAGCATGAAGAGAATATAAGGCTGGGTTCCCACAGGACGGATACGCAGCGTAAAAATCACGCCGCGTGTCTGACCTGGAAACCGGATAGAAATTCTGCTGCGGAAGAAAGCCATTCATACTTACTCCCTCCCTCCTCTGATATTGCAGACCATGTGATGCTGCAGCCTGTGATTGGCTGCAGCGGTCACATGGCATGCAACGTCATCCCAGAAGGCCGGACTGCAGGAAGGGTCCCGTTCAGACGTTCCGTCAGAACGGGACACAGACTGAAACAAATAGAAAAAATAGGTTTTCCGTTTGCATCACCATTGCTTTCAAATCAGGTGTAAGGGTTCCGTCGTTTTGAAGGAATCAATAGCGCAGTCGACTACGGTATTGATTCAGTCAAAATAAAGAACCCTTACACAACCGAGACAAACGGAAGCCATTGGCTCCGGCTCCGTGACCATTGAAATTAATGGTGATGCAAACGGAAAACCTATGGATTCCGTTTGTTTCAGTCAGGGTCCCATTCTGGCGGGAAGCTCCGACGGAACCCTGACGCAAATGTGAAGGAAGCCCAAGTATGATTTTTTTTTTCCCCCTCCGGAATTGCGATTTTTGCAGCGTAAACTCTGCGATCACACTGCAAAAATCTGGCTCTCTGTTGCGGGTTTTGCAACCCCATTGAATTCAATGGGGAAAACACTCCCCCATTGGGCAACGATCAGCCGATAAATGAGCAAACGCTGGGTCATCTGCTGGTCGTATCGTTTATGCAGCCTAAAATATTATCGTTGACGGCAGAGCATCTCCCCGTGTAAACAATGACGTGCTGCCGACATGATGAATATGTACGGGGATGAGCGATCGTAGTTCTGATCCAAACATCAACGAGCCGTCTCGATCGGCGCTAGATAGTTTACACGGCCCATGTTAGGCCGTGTAAGATGACCCTTAGGTCTTGTTCACACAGTGCAGGTTTGTATGTATTTAAGCTAAAACAAGGAACGGAACCTAAACAAAAGAAATATATAAAAGGACGGCCTGATCGGTCCGCTCTACTGGATCCAAATCTGGTTTTGGCTTTAAACACACATGCAAAATCTGCAGCACAATTTGCACTATGCGAACCAGGTTTTACAGTTCACACAATATGCAGATACTGAAATCAGCAGGCCGTGGACAAGGTAGCCACGTAGGTATAACCTGCCAAGAGCTGCGATGTTATACATATTATCTACATCTGAAGTGAAACCCTCAATAGGCCCCAATACTGACTTGTGCAAATAGAAAAATATGTAGCCGCTGCGATCTCGGTCGGTCTGAACCGTGGCCTCTTGCATCCGTGACACGGCCAGGTCATTGTATGTAAACCATGCTTGCTTCTTGATATCATACACATCACTGATGTAGTGGCCTGAATAAAGAAGATTCCAGTTAAACAGATAATGGGATGCTATAGGCCTACAAAACATTGGGAAAGAAATGTCTCATACCAGAAGAGGAGGAGCTTCCAATGTGGCTGACAACACTGACCAGACGATAGGAGTGCGGCAGATCTCCAGTCTGAAAGTTGAATACACAAAAGTTAAAAATTGGCACAACGTAAAAAACATAAAAGAATGAAACTTCTACCTAATGGAAACATTAACATAGAGACGTGGTTACCTCAGCATTTTTCTTCAGCTCCTCCACTTCCTCCTCAGTGTATTCCATGTCTAGAACGTCTTCATTTCCGGAATCCTCATCAGACATCACCCCGTCCAGCAAGGAGCTGTTAAACTCTGTATCCATAAATAAAAAGAGAAAAGCAACCATTAAAAAAAATGGAAAGCTATACAATTTTCCAATATACTTTGTATCAGTTCCTCTCAGTTTTCAAGATCTCTGCTTGCAGTCAGTCAATCATTAGAAACCTTAAATGGATTACTTCCAGTGGATAAAAATAAATATATCCTGGTGATGTGATGGAGACACGTACAGGAATGATTAGGCCAGGATCACAAACAGTTTAT
Organism: Rhinoderma darwinii; assembly: GCF_050947455.1. NCBI lineage: Eukaryota > Metazoa > Chordata > Amphibia > Anura > Rhinodermatidae > Rhinoderma > Rhinoderma darwinii. The sequence goes on from NC_134692.1 coordinate 10,431,810, forward strand.
ATGCAGATTTTGTGGCAGTTTTTGGCTCCATTTGCATCAGTATTTTCTTTATACCTATAATTAGATTTTTGAACCAAAGGCAGAAGTGGATCCAGAGTCAAAAACGGTGTGTGTGATCCTGGCATTATAGTTACAGTATTTGAGTCAGATCTGTCTTCCAATGAGCCGAGCAGCTTTGTGTCCATCATATGACTAGGACAGATTTGTATCCCCTTAAAAGTAAAATGTAAAATAGTAATGAAATTGGAACACTACACATTTTTCACTGTGATAAACTATTTGCAAAAAACGGAAAATCCCTTTCAGGGCCTGTTCACATCAGCGTTGACTTTCCGTTCCAGGGGCTCCGTCTGAGGTTTCCGTCGGGTGAACCCCGCAACGGAGAGTCAAACTGAAACCACAGCTTCCGTTTAATGACTGAATCAAAAGCGCAGTAGACTCAGCTATTGATTCCGTCGTTAAAACTGAAACCTGCCGGAATGGTGACGAACGGAAACCATTAGCAATGTTTCCGTCACCATTGATATCAATGGAGACGGAAACGGAAGCTGTGGTTTGTTTGACTTTCCGTTGCGGGGTTCACTCGACGGAAACCTCAGACGGAACCCCTAGAACGGAAAGCCAACGCTAATGTAGAACAGGCCCTTAAAGGGATTTTCCGTTTTTTGCAAATGGAAGGGCAAGGCCCATTTCTTTGAGTGCCCTGCTGAGGTCTCCTCCTGGCTGGATGGTTTTTTGTGGGCCTCGGCTCGTGCTTCTTGAGCGGTGATCCTGCTGAGCTACCAAGAGCCGTGATTTGGGTTCTTGAGCGGCAGAGATTCTGCCACATTTCTCTGCCTGATTGGAGGACCCTGCATAACGGAGGGCACTGTCACTCTGCCTGCAATGTGACCTACTGATCTTCATCCTTCCATCCTGGATTTGTGAGTACATTCCTGTGATCGTCAGATGGATATTACCTCAGCGACTGTCGCATTTTAGTTAGAATCCTCATGTTGACTGTTTGGGATCCAAACCTATGCATTTTGGGGGCTAGTATAGGTGGGGTGGGGGTGGGACTGTTTTTGAACTTTATATTGTGCATCTTTTTCAGACATGTGCTATATTTCTCTCTGTGCTATAAGATTGCTTTATTTGCAATGCTATAACTATGTGTACACTGGTCACCATGATGGAGCTCCTTGGAGCTGGATGAGTAGATATGTATTGATTTACTGCCTATTGTTCGACTATGGTAAACCACTGCTTAAATTGCCGATATGGAATGTTAGGGGCATGAATAACCCCGAGAGGAACCTTGTGTATGCAGTGGGTTGGAGTGACCCGTTGAGACATCTCCATCCTCAAGAATTGCTGTACTCCTGCTACTCGCCCACCCATCGATCTCTCTCCTGTATGGACCACGTATTCTGTACCCCTCGCACTATTCTGAATGTTGCTGATATCCAATATCTCCAGAGGGGAATATCTGACACTCCCCCATGCTGATAGATACTAATGGGAATGCGGTCACTTCAGTTTCTGCCATATCTGATGTGTTTCGGCAGTTTTACTCTAACCTTTATACCTCGACCCCTAATGTATCTCCTAACGCCAATAAAGACCTCTTCACAACCACTTATATGCCCGTCCCTTACGTCTGTACAAATTGAAGCCCTTGATGCCCCCTAGAATAACTAGATATTTGGAGTCGTTTCATTACAATTTAAACCAATAGATTGGCACCCTTATCTAGTCTTACCTACCTGGTTAGCCTGGTATCTATAGAAATTATTGGCTTGAGTAGCCCATTTTAAAGATGTAATAAAAATATTTTGTAAGCGTTCTTGTCCAGGTGATACCTTCTACTTTGAGTCACGTGTACGCAAAAATTTCAAAAACTACATTTCTTTATCTGATAATACGAGACCCCTTATATCTTGGCCCTTATGGCCCAATCCCATGCTCCGTGAGCTGCATCAGCTTTAAGGTGCTGAATTCTGGGAGGGCCTTGGTGTTACCCACGTCACACATTTGATAGAGGGCAATTTATGGTTGACTTGAGCAATTGCAACGTAAATACGAGATCCCCCCCCCCCCCCCCGATCCTTCTACAGGTATCTGCAGCTCCGACACGCCCGCACTATGCAATTTCCAGGGTATCCTCACCATGCTTTGGAAACACTTGAGATCATTGATATGTTTTCCGATGATGGCAGTCTTGGGCGAATATCCTGTCTTTATACATCTCTGGTGCAAAAAACATGCTTCAAAACGTATCCCGTCTGCTAAAGTGGGATGGTTGGGGGTTCTTCCCCCTCATATCTGATGACAATTGGGAGAATATGTTGTCTTCTCATTTTCTGGCTTCTCCGGCTGCTAATAACAGGCTCACGCAGTTCTACGTCACTCACCGTGCTTATTTAACACCAACTCATCTGCACAGAATGGGAGTAATCCCGTCCACAATGCCTGAGATGTCACCAGGAGGCCACTGATTTTTGGCATATGATCTGGACAGGTCCATATATTGCATCCTTTTGGGGTGAGGTTTTGTTTTATCTTTCTGGGGTGATGGGGGGCCCCTGTTCCTCAGAACCAGCTATTTTGCCTTTTTGGCCTGACAAATGACGACTCCTATTGACACCATCAAAAATGTTTTCTACGCGAGGCTCTGTTTATGGCCCGGAAGGCCATTGTGCTGAGGTGGATGGCGCCTGTGATACCTACTCTGATCCAGTGGAAGTCTTTAGTAAATGGTATACTACCATATGAGAAAGTTTTATACCAACATTGTAAATGTCCTAAAAAACTTGACAACATATGAGCCTCCTGGTGTGCCATCTCTGATGCCACTGAGTGACTGTGCAGATGCATGTTGACGCTTGCTAATGTGTTATGCTTATTCCTTGTCTATACGCTGTAGAACTATGTCTGAAATGTAAAGACGTATAATGCTTGGTTATCCATGTTGGATTGTTTGGCGACTTCGCCTATTTGTTTGCATCTAAATATTGTAAATAAACTGAATTTATAAAAAAAAAGGCTGCCAAGTGTGACTGCACCCCAATGATTATTTAGTGTGTGAAATTGTATAAGGAGAAGTGTTAAAGAGTATCTGCACTTTTGAAACGTTTGAGTTGTAATAGACACATCAAAAGTTTGGATCGGTGGTGGTTTAGGTGCAGAGATCCTCCACAGTTGCTGAAACGAAGGTGTAGAAGCGCTCAGCTGATCACCCGCACCTTCGACTGTGATCGGCGCTGCTAGTCAGCCTGAAGACGGATCATATAAGACGCTCTCGGAGAGCCGGTTTCACTCCTACGAGGAGCACGGATCACAGCCAAAAGGTGTGGGACGCCCAGCTGAGTCTCAGCACCCGAACCCCCACCAATTCAAACTTTTAATAGGTCTCTATGACATCTCAAAAGTTTGATGAAAGTGCAGTTACTCTTTAAATGTAATTCTATCATTATTTTAGATTCAGATTACATTTACATCTATGTGGCTAGAATAAAGTACAAAGGTAAAGCTGCAGTGTTACCTTGTAAGCTCAGCTCTGTTGCTCTTTTCAGGTCATCATCTTCCTTCATTTCCCGAGCCTCCTGTAACCCAAAAATTCTGAATGAGACACGAACAGTAAATTCACTTGTTCATCTAGAATTATAAAATGATCCAGCCATTACACGGCTAATCTCACAATTGCAAACATGTATGCAATAGTGTCTACAGCATACATCTGTGCCATAGAAACCAATGGAAACATTATTTTTTGGCGTACAATTGTGCACCAACAGACAGAGACTAACAAGCCCTGCTTGCATAAATGACTTATAAAAACAAAACAAAAAACCAACAACTGATCTCACTTGTTCTTGAAGAGACTGTGCCAAAGCCTGCTGCAGCTCCTGCTCCTCGCGTTCTCTCTCCAGCTCATACTGCATCCAGTCAGTGTCATTCTGGGCGCCATTCGGGGTCTTATTCTCTTTATTTTCATCAAAATCTTTGGCCAGGTCACTATATGGAGCAGCACCTAGAACAGAGATGCCGTGTTACTTGTGTGATATAAGAACAAAGAAATCCAGGCTGCAAAATAAAACCATAGGATTCAATGACCTCGACACCAATACAAAATCTAATTTCTTATGATGGATTCTACATACACAGATGTCCATTAGGAATTCTGAGAGATAAACACGTTGTAAGGCGGAATTCAGACGACCGTAGTATGTCCGTGTGACGGCCATAAGACAACGGCCGTCACACGGACGCATCTATTTCATTGGGGCCGTTCACACTGCAGTTGTTTCAACAGACCGTGTGAAGGGTCCGTTGAAAAATAGAACGTCCTATTTTCTGCCATTGACACGGATCCTTCCAATAGACTCAAGTCTATGGGGATCCGTGAAAAGGGGACGCGCACGGGTGCAACTCGGACTAACGTTTTTCACATCCGAGTTTGCACTTGTTCGTGTGGCTCTGTCCTTACACTGCATTTTATTACACCAGCCAAACATACCAGACTCTTTCACAGCCTTTGATTTCTCTTCCTCCGTAGTCTCCATACTTTCAACAGTTTCTTGCAGGTCATCATCACCACCAAAACCAGTATCTGGACTGCTTGCCAGTTTCTCCTCTTCTTCATTGCTCACATGAAGAGATGAGTCTTTTTTGGCCACTTCCATTACAGCCGCCATCAATTCATCATCGTTTATCTCCTCAAAGCTTGCATCAGCCAGATCTTTTATGCTTTCTACGTTTGATTTCTATAGGACACATATTGAATACAAGAACATATTTGCCATTGATCAATAGTTGCAATAGTGAAAGTTCAAGGCATCTGTTGACTGCTCTGAACCTGGAAGCGTGGAACAAGTATGTACATTTCATGCATCAGTTCTCACCTTGTCCAGATCTTCAGAGGACTGATCTTTAACCGTATTATACAAGTTTTTTTGGTTTACTACGCTTCTCTTCAGAGGCTCGTCATCACTTTCAGAATCCAAACAAATAGGCAAGTTGCTTGTGGATTTAAGGCTTTGCTTTCTTCATAGGTAGGAAAATAAATGGGGAAAAAAAAAAAGTTACATTTCAGTCAGACGTTCCTACAATTTATGTATTCAATTCATCTAATCACAGCTTAACCCCTTCCTGACATCCACTGTGTATGTACAGTGGAAGTCGGAAGGGAAAGTATTGAGAGGGCTCCCAGAAAAAAAGTGACTGACAGAAAGGGGTTAAATACGGCTTAACACGTCTGGACCAAAAACTGCGCTAATGTCTTCATTTTGTTATGTAATTCAATGTATAAGTGCTGCAGTATGTCCCTAAGCTCCCCCTAGTGGTGGCTGCAGGGAGACAATTTTATTATTTAAGGTTAAGGGGGTCTGACCATCAGGGACATTTATGATATATTCACAGGATATGCCATAAATGTCAGATAGATGCAGGTCCAACCTATATCTAGAACGGGGACCCCTAAACCCCGTTCTACCTTCCTCGGTTCCCCATCTACCTCAAGGGCCACTTCGTAATTTCTTATCATGTAATAAGGAAAACAGCGTAACTTCCATAGAAGTGAATGGTAGTTACGGCAGCAACGTAGCAAGCGGGCTACGCGGTTTTCGACCATGTAATCAGGAAGTGGCCTGGGAGGCAGCGGACGTAGAGAAATGTAAAACGGGGTTTAGGGGGCTCTGTCCTAGGGATAGCTATGCCAGAAACGTCCCTGATGGGCAAACCCCTTTTACTATGCAGGTAATTCGGAGCTCTGTATAAGAAATACAAAAAGTTCCGATATCTTTAAAATTATATTATGAAAAAATCAGCACAGAATCCTGGACCTTTTAAGCTTTATGAATAAATAAAAATAAAATAAACCGTGCGCAAAGGCGGACATACACTTTGGGCCCATTTCATATTTTGCATCACTATTAGGCCAAATTTGACTATGGGAATCGGTGAAAACGGGACCCACAAGGAGGCAACTCTATAGTGAAAAACTGATGTTTTTCACGTCCGAGTTCCCCACATTCATCTGAATTTGGCCTTAGAAAGCCACGAGGTGAGACTAACTAGGGCAAACAAAATAAAAGGAAAGATTTGAACCCCGTTCATGTTTTGTACCCACACCAGGTTTTGGATTATGAATACTGATGTAAAACACTGACCAAAAAAAACACGTGTGAGAAAGAGGCCTAAACGCCAGAATAAATACTAACAAAGGCTCGACTACGCCACTTGATGTATACCCAGAAAATTGTAGCAACAAACATACCTCACAACTGTTGAGATGTTGCCAATACTACAGGAATTCACAATCTGTGATGTTTTTAATGGACGGGAATTCCTGCATTAAAAGAGAGAAGTTTGAAACAAAGGACAATTGAATCCCTTTTTTATTAAACCTAGTACTGATGTTAAACAAAAAGTTATTACAAGGCCTGTGACAGAATCAAAACCAATGTAATATAAAAAAAAATGTCAAAAAGCTGAAACCTACGCTGCTGCCTGTGCACTGTAGCCGAGTGGCACCGGAGGCCGTGTGCTTTCTGTACAGTGTGATGACAAAGTAAGGAAGCGAGGAATGATCACTTGCTGGCCAACCTTACTATTCAGTGACAGCGCAACATTGAAACTGTAGCGCTTAAGATGAAGAATTAGAACTCTGTAGACAAAAAAAAATAATATAGAAGATATAAATGATTAGGAAACGCCACTTCCAATGTATGTCAGATTTGCTCTCTGCAGAATACTTGCCTAGGCAGCCTGCTGAACTTGTGTATTACAACTGCTGACTTTCCGTGGCACTTTTCACAGGAGTATTCAAGATCTTCCTTCTGCAAATACAATTTCAATTTTAAACAAAGACCACTTAATCTTGGGACAACCCCTTTAACTATGTAATATTAACATTTATCACCTATCCACAGGTTAGGTGATAAATGTCTGATTGCTGGGCGTCCCACCGCTGATACCCCACCATACTGGTCCCAAACCCCCCACTACCACCACCAGTGTTCCACCTTACTGCGACACCTCGAAGTGAGGAGGAGCTTGAATGGATGAGCATGCGCCCTGCAGCTAGGGATGTCACGATACCAGAATTCAGACTTAGATACCGATTCTTTGTGTAGTATTGCGATGCTCGATACCAAAAACGATACTTTTTCCAAAAACAATGAATAGAAGTTCTTCCATTTTCTGATGGGAGACGTGGTGTGATGAGTTTTGAACCTCCATGTGCCTCACATTGATAGTATTTAACCCCATCACATTTCTCACAGTCATAATGGACAACACTGGGTTAGGCCTCATGCCCACTTCCGTTTTTTCCTTCAGGGTGAGATCCGTTTGTGTCACTGATCGCACACTGAACCCATTCATTTCAATGGGCCCATGCACACTTCCCTTATTTTGACGGATCCCTTGTTCCGTTCCGTCAAAAGTAAAGCATGTCCTACTTTGGTCAGTGATTCCGTGACCGTGGGGCCCATAGAAGTCAATGGGTCTGTCCAAAAAAAAACGGACAGCACACGGAAGGCTTCCGTGTGCTGTCCGTTTTGATGGATCCATTGCCCTAGCAATGGCAGGGCGTGCCAAAGTTCACAGACTGGGACATGTGACAAGTTCAAATAAAGTTCAATACCATCCGTTTTCTTAACTGAAACACTGAAGCGAAATGGAAGAACAACGTCCGTTTAAAATGGAAACATGGAACGGACACGGAGTACACATGGAAGCCACACTGATACCAAAACGGACACACCGATCCATGAGAAACGGCCGTGAAAACGGTGATGGAAGTGTGCGGTACATGATGGGGTTAATTACTAGGAGGCACATGGAGGTTCAAAATTGATAACACCTCACATTAAGTGAAAGAAAGCAGTTTTCTACAGCGTACACATCATAAATGACGCTGTAAATCTGTTGTGCAGGTTATTCGTGTCGCAACGATTCCAAATGTGTGTATATTATATGTATGGAGACTTATTTTAATGTTTATTGTACAATGTGTGTATTTTTTTTTTTCAATTTAACACATCTTTTTTTTCACTTTTTTTAAAAAACTTTAATGTACTGGCATATATATCTTAAACACTGATAGTACACAGGCAGTTGTTAGGGCATACTTGGGTAAGTCCAACAGGAAATATGGTCAGACAGCCCTGGGGTCCTTCAATGGACCCTGGGCTGTCTGCCCATACATGGTATGCCCCTCGATCATGTCACAGGGATTCCCTGTGATGCAATCAAAGGAGCACCCCCCTTAAAGCTGCTGTCAGCTTTGATCGCAGCACTCAAGACAATAGCGGCGGTTCCTCTAATCTACGCTGTTAGAGCTCCACTGTGTAATACAGCCATTGCCCTGCTCCTGACAAGTGTGCGCACGCGGTCAGTACGCGGTGATGCGGCTGGCGCTGCACTAATGAAGACAGAACATAGGGGTGTTTTGCTGTGCACACGACATGTTCCGTCTTCAGTGCCGGTGCTCATTAGTGCAGTGCCGGCCACATCACGCTGACCGCGCACGCACATTTGTCAGGAGCGGAGCAATGGCTGTATTACACAGCCACAGCCCCGCTCTGACTATATTCATGTGTTACAATACTAAGCTGTGTGGCCGCGGAAACCCCCACTTTGAGGAAACGAAGGTGCAGAACTGTTCAGCTAAGCACCCTGCATTTTCGGCTGTGATCAGCGCTCCTTGTTAGGCTGAAGATGGGATCAGAAGTTTTACGTGAGCCAATCTTCAGCCTGACAAGGAGCGCCGATCACAGTCAAAGGTGCAGAGCGCTCAACGGAACGCTTCTGCACCTTTGTTTCAGCGACAGAGGGGGCACACTGACCCCCACCAACGTCTGACGTATCAAAAGTTTGTTTTTTATTTTGAATTACAGTTACTCGTAATCACTTGATATAGGATATCACTGATAAATGTTTGATAGGTGGGGGTCCCACACTTCTGATGCTCTACCTTTCTGCAAAACAAGTGTCCGCCGACCCACATCCCGCCTGGCGAGACGCATGATGCATCCAGGTAGACAATTAATGGAGAAGTGGCCACGCAAACGTGTAAGGCTATTCCCATAACTCCCATGTGCGAGCACCTCTTTATTCTTTGCCTTGATGCGGTGGTCAGAACCACCTCTGAGGCCGGCACCTATTAGACATTTATGGCATATTCACAGGATCTGAGATGGGAATAATCCTCTAAATTCTAATTTCTAGACTGAACGGATTTACAACTATAAAAAAAAAAATACGTCTAATTTTAATTCTGCATGCATACCCGGAAAAAGAGGTCAAGGGAATCCTGTATCGACCTTGAAGGCAACAATTTCTTTCTCCGAGGAAGGTCAATTGACAGATCGTTAAACTGTTCTCGCTTTATGACCTTTTCACCACACCTGAACACAAAGAAATAAAATGCAAGAAAGTTATTGACCAGATTTACCTTTCGGAATAACACACTAAACCGTAAAATCCCCACATACTGTATTGGAAGTTAAACAATCACGTTCTGACTAAAGAGACTTTTGCACTTACATTTTACATATTATTGAATGCTGAGCCTCAAACTCAAAATTGCAAATCACAGGACAGGTATAGACATGAGTGGCAGCAATGTCATCACCAGCTTTGCCGCCGGTTCGGTCATCTCCAGAGGACAGTTCTGTCTTCCATGTTTTATTCAGTTTCCCCATATCTTCCTTCAGCTGATCAAGGCACTGGCCCAAAAATTCATGAGCATCCTAAAAAGATATCAAATTGTGATTATTTTGGTACATTTAAGGCTTCGTTCACATCTGCCTCGGGGCTCTGTTCATGGGATCCGTCTGAGCTATCAGTTAGGGGAACCCATGAACGGAATCCAAACTGAAACAAATGGAAACAATAGGTTTCCGTTTGCCTCACCATTGATTTCAATGGTGATGGATCCAGTACAAATAGTTTACGTCGGTCACCGTTGTGTAAGAGTTCCGTTGTATTGACGGAATAAATACCGTAGTCAACTGCGCTATTCATTCTGTCAAAACGACGGAACCCTTGCACAACGGTGACAAATTTAAACCATTTGCACTGGATCCGTCACCATTGAAATCAATAATGATGCAAACGGAAACCTATTGTTTCCGTTTGGATTCCGTTCATGAGTTGCCCTGATGGAAAGCTCAGACAGAACCCATGAACAGAGCCCCGAGGCAGATGTGAACAATGCCTAATTAGGTTCCAAACTTGAACTAGATCAGCACTTGCCAAGGGGAACCGTATATTTGTTTACAGCGTACCTACAAGAGAAAAGTTGCTACTGAATACTCACGTGCAGTGACTTTGCCCTAGCTTAGTAATTTATTTTTGGTAAAGGAAGTAGCTTGCCCGACAGCTGCCATTGTCAATAATGTTAGTTACATTTTACCAGTGGGTCCCATTCCCCCTCACTACGGTCACTGGAAGTCTATGCCCTCGGACTTTACAAAAATAGATTAAATAAAGTATATCTGATAACGGGCATCCGTGTCTAAATGTTTGGTAGTTTCTCAGAGATCTAAAGAAACACCCGGAAAGGTGACATTTGTCTAGAGGACTTACATTTTGCATGTAACCTGAAAACCGCTCGGCTGTGGCCGAGATGGCGCTCTTCAATTTTTTAAGCAGCTCTCTCTTCATTTCAGCGCTACAAACATCTTTCTTGGCCAAAAGAAAGGCAAAGCGTCTGCAACACAGAGGATCAATGCATAAAGAAAATTTACAGATTTTTATTTTTTATAAATTAGATTACGAATTAAATTAAGGCCTCATGCGCACGACCGTGTATGATACTAGGAGTCCCTGCCTCCCTGCAGGAATACTGTCCCGTACTGCAACAAGTAGTCGCGTGGGGAGGCAGTGACTCACTGCATCATACAGAACTATGATTGCTGGAGCGCGGCTCCCCGTACGGTGTATGGTCCGGGAAATGCAGCCGACATGCGGTCTGTATATCACAGACCAAACACGGTCGTGTGCATGAGGCCTAAGGTAATGTTTTTTTAATTGAATACTCAACTCACTTGATTAAAGCATTCAGTGGAATTTTCTTGTAAGGAATACCTTGTTTAAGCAAATCATTTGCAAAAGGCTGCAAGGAAAACAGGGACTGCAGGATGGAGTTCATGTAACACGTATTTCCCAAGTTGGAAAAGCTGTAAGTAGAATTGTGATAATTACAGAAAGTAATCAAATAGCTTAACCATAAACACAGCACTAAGAAATATGGAGATGCAAATATTCAGGTGTATTGTATTGTATACAGAAAACTTATGATAAATGGATTTTGAATGAATTGGATTATTTTACATATACCACGTAGTTTACCTTTAGTAGCAGCTCAAAAAAACAAGTAGATAATATCCTTTACTAACCCCTGCAATTGTTGTGGCTGCGGGTGAGTAGAGAGAACTCTTTGCTTGTTCCATCCAGCGTAGTCTTGATTCGGTCTGAGTTTCTTTGCTGACAAAGGGCTGGGCTGTGTTGGAAGAACAAGACTCCTTTTTGCTGATGGGGGCTGGGTAGATCCAGGGGTCCTATGGGTAACGCGATATATATATTTCTACAATCTCTGTGTAAATATCGGATTCTAAAAATCAGATGGGAGTTCCAGAAGCATCATATATTCACGGACCATAAAGTGCTGACCAATGAAATTTTACCGTGCATAAGGCCGGTTTCACACGGGCGTGTTTGGTCCGTAAAATACAGTCCGTGTGTCTGCAGTATATCCCGTGCCGTACACAGTTCAGGTAGCCGGGCTCCTGGCATTGTAGTTATCTATGATGCTAGGAGTCCCCCTGCCGGGGGAATACTGTCCCATACTGTAATCACGTTTTCAGTACTTTCCATGGGGAGGCAGGGACTCCTAAGCATCATTGATAACTAGAATGCTAGAAGTCCGGCTCCTCGAACGGTGTTCGGTCCGTGAAATACTGCCAACCTATGGACCGTATTTTACGGACCAAAGACGGCCGTGTGAAACCCGCCTTACGCCGATAATCTCTATATCCACCCATGCAAATGAATACTAACTTAAAGGAGCACGGGGGAAATCTTTATGTGAAGTTAAAAGCACAACGCCAAGAAGTAAATTTATAACTTAAAAAACCCTCTAAAAGGATGAATATTTTATCAGAAAGTGATAAGTACCTCTCTGGATATGAATTTGCTGTAGAATAATCCTTTGGTGTCAACCGGCTGCTGTAAAAGGATGAGGACTGCAGCGGCATCAAACCTTAAACAAAAAAACAAAAACAAAACATAACTACATACCCCAATTTTTAATTATGACCATTATTCCAGCTAAGACAATGTTCACAGCAGGTTTGGGTGAATGAAGCCTTTGGATACGTTTTGCTCCAAAGACCAATAAATCGCAGATCTTGCGGACATTTACCTCCAGCATAAGCTACAAACGTTATGTGAGCAGAGCTTTAAAATGTGATTACAGAGACTCCAGGAGAAATCACTATTACACAAGGATAATTCCCCGTAAAATATTTCTAGTGACTACAATGCAAAGTTCTGCTCACACTTGCGTTCTTGCTTTTTGAAGATCAGAATAGTATAGCATACGGAGCTATTCTAGCCTGGAAAGAAAAAGAAAAAACAAAACCTGGACAGCTGAATGAAACCATAAGTCAATGGGAGCTGCAGTCTCTCTTATGTGCACCCCCTCCGGTAGCATGGCACACTGGGTACTTCATTTCAGAAAAAAAGGTTGCCTAGCCCGGTTGTACAGGATTATAAAAATATGGCTGCTTTAATTCAAGAAACCGTGCCACCCCACGTCCACAGGTTGTTTCTGGTATGGTAGTTTAGCTCTATTGAAGGGAATACTGTTGAGCTGCAATACCACACACAACCTGTAAATAGGTGTGGCGCTGTATTTGAATGAAAGCAGCCATTGTTACAGCACAAAGACAATTACCTGGGCGATTTTCTTCTGTCTGCTTAAAATGTAGCTGTTTTTCACGGCTGCTGTTCAGAAATTTGCGGCCAGGGTCTGTTAATGCTTTGTTGGTGCTGCACAGAGATGGATAAAAGTAGTGCAACGCTTGCGTTAATACATCAAAATATGAACAGTGATACAAAAATAAAAAATTAAAAATATATATAGAAAAGCAAGCTTGGCAAATTCATGATTAGGTCAGAGATGACCGTGCAAACAAAACCTTTTGATATTATGTAGCGTATAGGAATCCGTGCACTTGAATCACACATGCTTGAGAATGAAGCTTTTCAAAAAGGATGTGTAAAGAGATGGTGAGAAGCCAAAATATCAGGGACAGAACAAATCCTCACACGACAACAGAACATGGAATTGTCCAGCAATATGGAACGATAGGCACCCAACCAGCCCTGACTATTTTACTCCGCAGTGCTCCCAGTCATGAATGACACCAACGTAGTGTGTTTGCCCTTTAATTTGTAGGCACCAGTGTCCGATATGGAAAATTTACAGTCCAGTTATCAAGCTACATCAATAAATGTATTTATTAACCGCTTCCCGACCGCCCACTGTATATTCACGTCGGCATTTGCTGGGCTCTGTGCAGTGCCGACGTGAATTCACGGTGGGTGTTAAAAGCGCGATCCGGGTGTCTCAGAGTAGCGCTGACACCCGGATCGCGCTGTTATCACCTACCTCTGTTCCCGGAGATATGGTCGGGACCTGATTAGTTCAGGTCCCGGTCATGTGATCGCAGGGAAAGTGTGTTGTAGCAACGAACTGGAAAGTTTGTTGCTACAACAAACTTTCCCGGTGACCGATTGCTGGTGCTGCAGTCGGTTACAAGGCAGAACCGGGGGCCATATAACGGTCCCCGGGTCTGCCATGCACAGCAGCCTATGAGAACCAGCCGGATGACAGTCATCATAGGCTTCCTGTCAGTGTGACTCTCAGCGTCACACTGACAGTTTATAATACGTTACACTACCTAGGTAGTGTAATGTATTATAGCAGCGATCAGTGCTGCCAGGCTTCAAGTAAAACAAGTAAAAAGTAAAAAATAAAGTAATAAAAAAGTTTTATAAAAGTGTAAAAACAAGTTCTAAAAGTTACAAAAAAAAGAATGCTTATTTTCCCTATAAGAAGTCTTTTATTATAGGAAAAAAATGAAAATGTTAAAAAAAGTACACATATTTGGTATCGCCGCGTTCGTAATGACCCAAACTATAAAACTATAATATTATTTTTCCCGCACGGTGAACAGCGCAAAAAAAATAATTAAACAAACAATGTCAGAATCACTTTTTTTTGGTCATCAACCCTCCCAAAATATAGAATAAAAAGTTATCAAAAAGTCGCATGTACCCCAAAATAGTACCAATAAAAACTACAACCCGTCCCGCAAAAAACAAGCCCTTACACCGCTTTTTTGACGGAAAAATAAAACGTTATGGCTCTCAGAATATGGTGACACAGAAAAATAAATAATTTTATCAAAGTGATTTTATTGCGCAATCGCCACAAAACATAAAAAACCTATATACATCTGGTATCGCCGTAATCGTACCGACCCGCAGAATAAAGTAAAATGTCATTTATAGCGCACGGTGAATACTGTAAAAAAAAAAAAAATACAAAAAACATTGTCAGAATTTATGTTTCTTTGTCACTTTGCTTCCAAAAAAATCTAATAAAAAGTGATTAAAAAAAAATCACATGTACCCTAAAATGGTACCAATGAAAAGTACAGATTGTCCCGCAACAAATAAACCCTCACACAGCTCCGTTGGAGAAAAAATAAAAAAGTTCTGGCTTTCAGAATATGGGCAGAGTGTTCCAAAAGCGGATAGGATCGGGCGCCATTTATCAGTGCGACACCGGCCACATATCTGCGAATTATTATTTATGTACCCCATTATTATACCCTCTTATTATACCCTGATGTACTCCGCACAGATTACATACGCCCCCACATTATAAACTGAAATACCAGCAAAACCCCAAACAGAACAACTACCAAGCAAAATCTGCGCTCCAAAAGCCAAATGGCGTTCCCTCCCTTCTGAGCCCTGCAGCGTGCCCAAACACCAGCTTACGTCCACATATATGACATTTTATATCCGGGAGAACCCGCTCAACATTGTATGAGGTATTTGTCTTCAGTGGCACAAACTGGGCACAATATATTGTGCATTAAAATGGCACATCAGTGTAAAATTTTAATTTTCACTTTGCACCATCCGCTGCGCATTAACGCCTTGGCGCACCACGACTTAATAGCATGTCGTGGTGCGAGGGGTTATTTATGGAGCGGGCTCATGCGCTGCGCACGCTCCATATTCTGCAGGTGTCCGCTGTGTATTACAGCTGACACCCGGGACTAACGGACAGGAACAGCGATCGCGCTGTTACAGGAGCCTGTAAAATGACATTATACTGCAATACATTAGTATTGCAGTGTATTGTACCAGCGACCTAATGATCGCTCGTTCCAGTCCCCTAAAGGGACTTTTGGGAGGTTTCCACTGTTTTGGTACCTCAGGGGCTTTGCATATGCGACATGACACCCGAAAACCATTCCAGCTAAATTTGAGCTCCAAGAGCCAAATATTGTTCCTTCCCTCCTGAGTCCAAACAGCAGTTTATTACCACATATGGCGTATTGCTGTAATCGGGACAAATTGCTTTACAAATTTTGGGGTCATTTTTCTCCTTTATTCATTGTAAAAATTAAACATTTCTATGTTTTTTCAGAAAAAAGTAGATTTTCATTTTCACGGCCTAATTCCACTAAATTCAGCAAAAAAACTGTGGGGTCAAAATGCTAACTATACCCCTAGAACAATTCCTTGAGGGGTGTAGTCTTCAAAATGGGGTCAGTTTTGGGGGGATTCCACTGTTTTGCTCCCTCCAGGGCGTTGCAAACGCGACATGGAACTGAAAACCAATCCAGCAAAATCTGCGCTTCAAAATCCAAATGGCGCTCCTTCCCTTCTGAGCTCTGCTGTGGGTCCAAACAGCAGTTTAGTACCACATATGGGGTATTGGCGTAATCGGGAGAAGTAGCTTTACAAGTTCTGGGGTGCTTTTTAATCTTTATTCCTTGCAAATATTTTTTTTTATATTTTTTCAGAAAAAAAGTAGATTTTCACTTTCACAGACAAACTCCAATAAATATAGCAAAATACCTGTGGGGTCAAAATGCTTACTATACCCCTAGATAAATTCCTTGAGGGGTACAGTTTCCAAAACCGTCTCACTTTTGGGGGATTTCCACTGTTTTGGCACCACAAGATCTCTTCAAACCTGACATGGTGCCTAAAATATATTCTAAAAAAAGGAGGCCCCAAAATCCACTGGGTGCTCCTTTGCTTCTGAGGCCTGTGTTTCAGTCCATTATCACACTAGAGCCACATGTGGGATATTTCTAAAAACTGCAGAATCTGGGCAATAAATATTGAGTAGTATTTCTCGGGTAAAACCTTCTGTGTTACAGAAAAAAATGTATTACAAATAAATTTCAGCAAAAAAAATAAAATTTGTAAATTTCACCTCTACTTTGCTTTAATTCCTGTGAAGCGCCTAAAGGGTTAAGAAACTTTCTGAATGCTATTTTGAATACTTTGAGGGGTGCAGTTTTTAATATGGGGTGATTTATGGGGTCTATCTAGTACATAAGGCCCTCAAAGCCACTTCAGAACTGAACTGGTCCCTGTAAAAATGGCCTTTTGAAATTTTCTTGAAAATGTGAGAAATTGCTGCTAAAGTTCTAAACGTTGTAACGTCCTAGAAAAATAAAATAATGTTCAAAAATCTATGCAAATATAAAGTAGACATATGGAATATATAAAATAGTAACTATTTTGTGTGGTATTGCTATCTGTTTTACAAGCAGATACATTTAAAATGAGAAAAATCATAATTTTTGCAAATTTTCTCTAAATTTTGGTGTTTTTCACAAATAAGCAATGAATTTATTGACCAAATTTTTCCACTAACATAAAGTCCAATGTGTCACGAGAAAACAATCTCAGAATCGCTTGGATAGGCAAAAGCATTCCGGAGTTATTACCACATAAAGTGACATGTCAGATTTGAGAAAATGGGGCTGGTCATGAAGGTCAAAATGAGCTCGGTCTTGAAAGGGTTAAAGGGGGTCTCTGGATTTATGTAACTAAAGCTTTACCATTCTGTAATATTAGAATTTCAATTGCTTGCCATTTTCAAGAGCTCTGCTTGCTGTTACAGAATTTACATTCTTGAGCGAGCCAATTTCAGGATCTCTATATAAACTGCGCTATCCTGCAATGACCAGAACAGAGAATAAAAGGTTTTCCCTCACGGACAGCAAGAAGTGATTAAAATATATTCCCAAGATCAGGGACTGCGTCTTTGTTTGCAGGAACTTTTCATTATAATACTGAATATATTTAGAAAACCAAAATGCGGTCTATGGCTAAAGTCAGACAGAAGTTATGACCCAGCAGGAGAACTTGTACAGGTCAACCGCTGTCTAGGACCTTAGTGCATAAGACGACGTCCTTCACACAGGGTCCCCCCCCCCCCGTATTTTAAAATGCATGTGAAAAAAAATCCTACACTAGCGCTCTTATGTCGTGTATTGTAACTGACATGTTTGAAGTTATACATAGAGAAGTCTATGGAGAGAAACTAGAAAAAATAAATCCTGTAGTTTCAGCATGCTGCGTTTCAATAGAAACATCCCCGACCCCAGAATAAAGTCACAATCCCAAACCCTGTGTATGGAGACATTTTCATCTTTTACTATAGACTTTCAACTAACATCTGTCCACAAGGTTTCAGAAAATATCACCCGGCTTGTGGTCTCATCTGATTTGCATCATGTACGTAGCGCTTCCCCTAAAGGCGGGGCAAATACGCTGCGCAAAAGGCACGCAACGTATCCGCCCGCCCTGTGCGCCGCAGGGAACTCCGGGCAAAAAACTGCACCAAACGGTGGTGCAGTTTTTTGTCCGGAATGTCCGCTGCGGAAAACTGCAGCACTTACCCGAACTGCTAGCAGGCCGGCATCCTGGGACGACGTTTCATCCCAGGAGGCCGCTGCAGCCTGTGAATGGCTGAAGTCATCCCAGGAGGCCGGCCCTCTGACGTAATCTAGGCCGGCCTTCTGGGATGTTTCATCCCATGTGACCGACCCTACAGCCTGTGATTGGCTGCAGCGGTCTCCTTGGATGAAACGTCATCCCAGGAGGCCGGCCTGAAGGAAGAAAGACTCCTGGGTTAGTAGAAGATTTTTTTCTTCTCTGAGTTGTGTTTTTTCGCTGCAAAAAAAAACCACAACAACTACTGCTGTTTTTGTGCGAAATTCACCTCCCCATTAAATTCAATGGTGAAAGCCTGCAACAAATCAGCAGCGTTTACGCAAATACAATTGACAACCTGCGGAATAAAAAAAACTGCACGGCAAGTCAATTTCTGAGCGTTTTTTCCGCTCCGTATTTACGCAGGGTGCGGATGAGATTTGTTTTCTCATCCACTTTGCTGCTACTGTATTTGCTGCAGATTATCCGCAACGAATGCCGTTGTGGAAAACCCACAGCATATACGCTGAGTGGACCGACCCAAACACTGCCTCTCCAGCTGTTGCAAAACTACAATTTCCATCATGCTCCGACAGCCACATGCTGGGAGTTGTAGTTGACCTAAATACATACATCTGGGATAGCCGTGTCAGCAAAAGTCCCATAGACCAAGATGTGAACATTGCAAGAGGTTACATAATACGTGTTTAACCCAATAATCTTACACATCGCTGACAAAAGAATGGATGAAAGTTATAATTCAGTGCGGAGTAGATGGCCTCACAAAAACGTATGATATCTGGTAATGTGCGGAGATCAAATGGAGCTGGACAAATAAAAAGCCAATGAGTTAGAAGTCACAGCCAAGCAAATTGAAAGGAAAACTCCCAAAAGCCCTGGGACCGACTGATAAATGTGCAACCCCAACGTACGTAGAAGAATCATTCTCTTTAGGGTAATCGTCAATCTCTGGACTTGAAGACCGTAATCGTTTCCTTTTTTCACTCCTGCGAGTGTAAAAAATAGGTCAAGTTGACTCAGGGTAAACCCAAGTCCCCTAACTGCACCAGCAATGGGTAACAAAATCAAACAGCAACAAATGTGTTATTCCAAATAATGAAAGGAGCTCTCTGGGTTTTTTTTTTATCCATGAAGAATAGGAGGGATTTCCCAATACGTCATAATGTGATACGATCGCAATGGGGAACACCCTTTGTGCAATGTACGTGTGCCCCATGCATTGCACAGAGTGAGGGGGGGGGGCATGTGCAGAACTAAGTGCCGCAACATTGTTTATATGCAGCGGCGCTCAGGTCTGCGGGCGCCGTATGTTTTAGAACATGTATTGTGAAAGCCCTCTTATACTTCATCATTACAGCTCCCATGAAGTATCTCTGCTGTATTGATATAATTTGACATACATAAAAGATATAATAATGCACTAACATAACTTCATAGTGTCCCATGTCATAGTACGGATGACGGCTATACTTCTACACGGCTGTGCAGGGCTTATTCAGCAGCTAGTTAAATACCTGGTTTCCATCAATCCCGTCCTGTGTGGAGTAGAGGTTGCAGGTGTATTCCCACAACGACTTGGAGTGATGCTATTTGGTGAGGTTTTTCCTGGAGTTCTTCCATTATTGCTTAGCGGCTTTTTGATTGGTGTTTCATCTTTACCATCAAAGCTTACTCTCTTGGTAGGAGTCTTAAAATATAAAAATATAAAAAGTAAAAAAAAAAAACATAAAAAAATAAATGTATAATAAAACTTCGTTAACTTTTTTCCATTCACTGACTGCTGCCCTCATTTTTTAGGGTAGGGCTGCGCATACCTGGCTTCTGTTATTAGTCAACGGTCTGATGCTTTCCCTCTGAATACTTCTGTTCCCCAGTATGCCTCCAAAGCTTGCAGATCCTTGAGTTGGTTTCACTGATAAAACAAAGTGGCAATAAAAGTAATGGTTAGGGTATCCAGACTGTACAAAAAAAATTATAAACTGGATGTCTGCCCCACAAGGGAAATGACATGGCAATCACATATACATTAGTAACTCAGGGCAACCACTGTCCATATGTCCTACTAATATGGTCCTAGGAATGGTTTTAGTGCTGATGTTTTGCAGAGTTTTTATCAGGCAACAATTGAGTCTTAAAATGGTTTTCCAGCCGCTAAAAATTGATTGTCTATCCTCAGGACAGGCCATCGATATCTGATGGGTCGGGGTCCGACTCCCAGGACCCCCGCCTATCAGCTGTTTTGAAGGGGGGGGCAGCGCTCCAATAGGAGGAGAGGCTACAATACCTGTGAATGGCCGCTGACGATTCACAGTGAGCAGGAAGAAATGAAAGGGAAGCAGCGCTCGTACGAGAATTGCCCCCCCCCTTCAAAACAGCCGATAGACGGGGGTCCTGGGAGTCGGACCCCGACCTATCAGCTATCGACAGCCTGTCCTGTGGATAGGCCATCAATTTTTAGCGGCTGGAAAACCCCTTTAACTTATGTGATCCTTGTTTGGTTTAGTATAGTGACTGAGGGGACGGCACTTGTTGGGCAGGTTGTTTAAAACGGCTGGGACCATAATTCGTTGCGATGTTTGTAATTTGTCGGGTATCTGAGGAAAGGAGTGTAGGCACGGAAAACAGAATACTGAAGGACCCATCACACCCGACGCATGGCCTGTTTGAACGGTTACCATCAGGTAGAAGATATAGGGTGTTTAGGGCACGTACATAGGTATAGAGAAAGTTTATACCCTTCTGCAGTGCGTTTTTTAAACCGGTTTTAAATGTATTTGTACGTAAGTTTGTTTTATATGCGCTGCATTCTGATATTTTTCAATTTGAGAATATATGTAAAATAATTTTTCTCATTTGACAATAAAATACTATTCAATTCTAGGGCATATGAATGTCAGAGAGGGATTCACTGCTCAGGATCCCCTTTCTAGAAGTCAGAGCGGCACTCCGACTGTTGTGAAATTTCAATTCCCAGCATGCCAAAGGGCTGTCAGAGCATGCTGGGAATTGTAGTTCCTCAAAAGCTGGAGTGGCGAAGGTTGTTGACCCTTGGTTTACACTGATGACTATGCATTTGAACAGCTTGCAATACTACTGCATGCAAGCTTAAAAAATAAGAAAGCCTGAATATAGAAAGTGACATTATAAAATAAAGACCATGGCTCTCACGAGCGGTTTACAGTCAGGATGAGGGTCTTACCCGTTTGTGCCTTCTCAAGGTTGATAGAATCCAGGAGGTGTTTCAGCTCCCCGGCTTCCTTGCTTGGGACCTTGTCAATAGTAAGGGAACTGGAATCTTTCATTGTAAGCAGAAGTCGCGACTGCTTCATCCCAACCGGCCGCAGGACAACATTTTTGATGTTCTGATTAAGCTATAAAAAAATTAAAATAAATTGATATCATCCTAAGATCTATAACTGACAAAATGAACAGGTATGAGGTGATCTATAAATATAGGCAAAACAGGCAGAACTAGAGGCAAGTAGAGATTTGGCAGTCATCAAGTGGGAAGGAGGGAGGTTAGTAAACATTGCCGGGGTAAGAGGACAGTGCACAAAGCCCATTGAGATCATGGAGAACCCACGTAATGCACAGACGAGCAGGGTCCTCCAGACTGAGGTCTACTCTGTGATGTGATCGACAATATTGTGATCCTGTGTGTTAGAGACACAGAGGACCCACTCTCAGCCGAGCCGTCCGTTCACTGACTGATTCAACTGAGAGCGCAATATACAGCTTCTATGTAAAGAGGATACAAAGAAGCTGTATCGAAAAAAACAAAAAGGATAATTTTTGATAAAAGTTGTATAATGTTTCTAATCCCCTAAAACCTACTTTTTTTTAAAAAAAAAAATCCTAAAAAAAAGGTGCTTCCTTTCTTTTAAAAGAGGCCCATTTGAAAAAAATAAATAAATGAATGAATGAAGTGCAACCCGAACGGTCACCATGGGCAGCTACTCTACTTTTCCACCTTGTTGCTCCCCATTTTAAGCGTCTGCTTGCTGTCAGTGAACGAGAAACATACAACAAACCTGAAATTTTGCTGGCGCTCCGCCGGCATTGAAGTTTACGACAAGGGTGAACTTGCTGTCCTTTTCGATAACCACACAGTTGCCTTCCTTCCATTTTGATGTCCCCATATTTAGGCAGTGTATCCGGATTGAGCCGTGCAAAGACAGCGAAGCCATTTTAATTAAGGTACTTGTTACCCTATAGACAAAAGACGATCTAAAGAAAAATCAAAAGTCAAAATGAATCAAGACAAAACGATTAAAACGCTTATAGGATGAGCAGAAAAGTAACAGGATTTCTATACAAAGTAATTCTTAATTATAGTACAGAGAAGGAATCAAAGCACAATCCATTAATTAAAAGTGTTATCCCATCTCGGACATTTATGGCAGATCTACCTGACAAGAAACAAACCAACAGCTGGTAATTATTCCACAGGCTCAGAGAACACAGTAATTTCTGGCTTGGAATAATTAAAGAAAGTAAAATATATTGATAAATGAAAGAAAATCTTACACCATCGTATGTACACAGCTCTTATGCAGAGCTAGGTGTCTCCATGCTTACATATAACATGTTCCTTTACCTCCTCCTCTTGATCACCTACAGACAGACGAGGAGGAAGAAAGGAACACATGACTGCAGAACCAGACTACACAGGACTTCTAGTCTGTTACCATGGAGACAGATGTGCATAGGAGCTGCATACACAAAACTGGAGGAACTTTGTAATTTATTTTAAGCAGCACTGAATAAAAATGGCTGCAATTGTGTCCATAGCCTTTAGTAAAAAGAAAGATATCAGCCAGAGCCTGCTGATACTTGTAGCGCCAGACAGAGCTTGCTGATACTTGTAGTGACACAGACAGCAAGAGCCCGCTGATACTTGTAGTGCCACGACAGCCAGCACCTGCTGATACTTGTAGTGCCACAGAGACAGCCAGCGCCTGCTGATACTTGTAGCGCCAGACAGAGCTTGCTGATACTTGTAGTGCCACGACAGCCAGCACCTGCTGATACTTGTAGTGCCACGACAGCCAGCACCTGCTGATACTTGTAGTGCCACGACAGCCAGCACCTGCTGATACTTGTAGTGCCACGACAGCCAGCACCTGCTGATACTTGTAGTGCCACGACAGCCAGCACCTGCTGATACTTGTAGTGCCACGACAGCCAGCACCTGCTGATACTTGTAGTGCCACGACAGCCAGTACCTGCTGATACTTGTAGTGCCACGACAGCCAGAGCCTGCTGATACTTGTAGTGCCACGACAGCCAGCACCTGCTGATACTTGTAGTGCCACGACAGCCAGCACCTGCTGATACTTGTAGTGCCACGACAGCCAGAGCCTGCTGATACTTGTAGTGCCACAACAGAGACAGCCAGCACCTGTTGATACTTGTAGTGCCACAACAGCCAGAGCCCGCTGATACTTGTAGTGCCACAACAGCCAGCACCTGCTGATACTTGTAGTGCCACGACAGCCAGCACCTGCTGATACTTGTAGTGCCACAACAGAGACAGTCAGAGCCCGCTGATACTTGTAGTGCCACAACAGAGACAGCCAGCACCTGCTGATACTTGTAGTGCCACAAAAGCCAGAGCCCGCTGATACTTGTGCCACAACAGAGACAGCCAGCACCTGCTGATACTTGTAGTGCCACAACAGCCAGAGCCCACTGATACTTGTAGTGCCACAACAGAGACAGCCAGCACCTGCTGATACTTGTAGTGCCACAACAGCCAGAGCCCGCTGATACTTGTAGTGCCACGACAGCCAGCACCTGCTGATACTTGTAGTGCCACGACAGCCAGCACCTGCTGATACTTGTAGTGCCACGACAGCCAGCACCTGCTGATACTTGTAGTGCCACAACAGAGACAGCTAGAGCCCGCTGATACTTGTAGTGCCACAACAGAGACAGCCAGCACCTGCTGATACTTGTAGTGCCACAAAAGCCAGAGCCCGCTGATACTTGTAGTGCCACAACAGAGACAGCCAGCACCTGCTGATACTTGTAGTGCCACAACAGCCAGAGCCCACTGATACTTGTAGTGCCACAACAGAGACAGCCAGCACCTGCTGATACTTGTAGTGCCACAACAGCCAGAGCCCGCTGATACTTGTAGTGCCACAACAGACAGCACCTGCTGATACTTGTAGTGCCACAACAGCCAGCACCTGCTGATACTTGTAGTGCCACAACAGAGACAGTCAGAGCCCGCTGATACTTATAGTGCCACAACAGAGACAGCCAGCACCTGTTGATACTTGTAGTGCCACAACAGCCAGAGCCCGCTGATACTTGTAGTGCCACAACAGCCAGCACCTGCTGATACTTGTAGTGCCACAACAGCCAGAGCCCGCTGATACTTGTAGTGCCACAACAGAGACAGCCAGCACCTGCTGATACTTGTAGTGCCACAACAGCCAGAGCCCGCTGATACTTGTAGTGCCACAACAGAGACAGCCAGCACCTGCTGATACTTGTAGTGCCACAACAGCCAGAGCCCGCTGATACTTGTAGTGCCACAACAGAGACAGCCAGCACCTGCTGATACTTGTAGTGCCACGACAGCCAGCACCTGCTGATACTTGTAGTGCCACAACAGAGACAGCTAGAGCCCGCTGATACTTGTAGTGCCACAACAGAGACAGCCAGCACCTGCTGATACTTGTAGTGCCACAACAGCCAGAGCCCGCTGATACTTGTAGTGCCACAACAGAGACAGTCAGAGCCCGCTGATACTTGTAGTGCCACAACAGAGACAGCCAGCACCTGCTGATACTTGTAGTGCCACAAAAGCCAGAGCCCGCTGATACTTGTAGTGCCACAACAGAGACAGCCAGCACCTGCTGATACTTGTAGTGCCACAACAGCCAGAGCCCACTGATACTTGTAGTGCCACAACAGAGACAGCCAGCACCTGCTGATACTTGTAGTGCCACAACAGCCAGAGCCCGCTGATACTTGTAGTGCCACGACAGCCAGAGCCTGCTGATACTTGTAGTGCCACGACAGAGACAGTCAGAGCCCGCTGATACTTGTAGTGCCACAACAGAGACAGCCAGCACCTGCTGATACTTGTAGTGCCACAACAGCCAGAGCCCGCTGATACTTGTAGTGCCACAACAGCCAGCACCTGCTGATACTTGTAGTGCCACAACAGCCAGCACCTGCTGATACTTGTAGTGCCACAACAGAGACAGTCAGAGCCCGCTGATACTTGTAGTGCCACAACAGAGACAGCCAGCACCTGTTGATACTTGTAGTGCCACAACAGCCAGAGCCCGCTGATACTTGTAGTGCCACAACAGAGACAGCCAGCACCTGCTGATACTTGTAGTGCCACAACAGCCAGAGCCCGCTGATACTTGTAGTGCCACAACAGAGACAGCCAGCACCTGCTGATACTTGTAGTGCCACAACAGCCAGAGCCCGCTGATACTTGTGGTGCCACAACAGAGACAGCCGATACTTGTGGTGCCACATCTGCTAGCGCGGTAATTCATACATATAGAGGCAGAAACACAATCAGTCATGAAGTAATCGTCAGGCGGTCACAGACCCGGGAAGCATAGAACGAGAGAACACCGTGACAGGACACTGGGGCTGACACACGAGTGTGCCCTATGACCTCCGTACACAGCGCTGCTGACAGCACGGACACCATGAAGAGACCGCAAAAGCACCCGGGGGCAGCGAGAACATGACAACGAATCCGCCCACAGTCTCCCCCACTCACCATATGCGGGCTCCCTCCGCCTGGCGCCCCGATCCCTCAGCCTGTCACACGTACCACACACGATTTGGCGGGAACCTGAGAACCCTCCTAGCGCAGGAACGAACGTAAGCGTCAGGAGCGAACCGACGCACTGCGCGTCTGACGTCATCGCGCAGCGCACCTTGATGACGTATATACGGGATTCCCCTGCTTTGTTCCTAACTAGATTCTAACGGCGGCGCTCTCTAATTACGTCACTACCCTGCGGCTTTCTTCTGTCATCCGGGTACTGGGGACGTAGGTCACGTGAGCTGGTGACGTAAGGAGGAGGGGTTCCGGTTGTTGTGGGAGTTAGGAGAGTGGCGGGTACGGTGCGGGAGGAGACACCAAAGAGCCTGAAGGCGGGCTCCAGACATGCACAGCCTGGCCACAGCGGCGGTAAGTAGCAGTCCGGTAGGAGGGAGCCCATGTTTAATAATAGCAGGAGGCCCCAACCTCTGGAGGGGACTGTAGGCCTGAGAAACGCATACAGGCAGGGGTGCCATAAACTGAGGAAACAGGACGACCATTCCTGCAGCTTCATCCCCCTAGAACATAAAGGTTCATCAGTGCGGCCTCCACGAGTGCGATTACCAGAAAAGTCGCATATGAGGTTGTTCGATGTTGCCCGGCAACCTTGAAAATGGCTGTCATTGGACGAAAAATCCAGTTTTGCTGATACGTTTTTTTTACGGAATAAAAAAAAAAAGTCACCTGGTAAATATCCAAAACTGTCTAAAACCGGCGACATGACGGACGGGCGTGAGTTCCACCAGCGATTATCACACCCGCTCGCTGATAATCGTGACAGGTGGAGGTGAAAAAATCGGACACTAGAGCGATCGTCAAAATTCGTTACTTTTGTTCCAGTATAGCGACGGTTTATACAAAAGTGACAACCGGATTAACCCCTCAGCTACTGACCACAGTCAATTTATCAGCTGTCCGGGCTGAGGCGGTGACACTAGTTTTAATATTACACCCAATACAAGAAACCTCTATATCTCCATGATCAAGAAAACAAAAAACTGCCGATCGTGCCGCTGCTGATTTATTACTATACGATCGTTTTAGGTAGGAGTTCCCATGAAAGGTGTAATCGCTGTATAATGAAAACTGCTGCAACTTTCTAATATACGTTTCAATTTGTCACAATTTTCAAGATCTCTGCTTACTTTCAGTGAATGGACTGTTCATCCAGAGGTTGAAAACCTGTACAGACCTAATAGTTCTCACAGCTGACGGTTTGCTACAATTGTGTCCAGTCTAGACAATCCTCTGTGAACTAAACACATCCGCAGCACAAATCTCTCTCTTTGTCCTGATAGTTTGTTACAATGTATCATTGCAGCTAAAATGTATGAGGCTAGAGGATTGTCTTGACTGGATACAACTGTAGCAAACCCTCCGCTGTGAGAAGTATTTGGTTTGTAGATGTAAATCCCTTTCTGTTTCCTGACCAGAAGAGATCTTGAAAATGGTTAGGAATAAAAATGGTGGCCTCACAATGACAACCCCTGGGGACACCCCTCTATTCTACTCTGGTGGACCAGACGTGTCCACGCTTTGCTCGTCCGTTATTTAATTTGAATGGGGGCATGTAAAGCTACATTGTAACTGAACAGGTCTTCAGCGTCTGGATGAATGTTCTATTCACTGAAAGCAAGGGGATATCTCGAGAATGGTGACATCGTATATACTTATTTTTTTTAGCCATTTGGACTAATAGTAGCGTGGACCTGTCTCCACACTTTGCTGCTCTTACATAGGGCTGCACATTCAGGTGACCGATCCGCTTTAGTCGCATAAAACCTGGAAATCCCCTTTAAAGGGGTTGTCCAGGGTTAGAAAAAAGGTCCAGAAACAGCGACATTCTTGTCCGTGAGTTAGGTTGACTTAAAGGGGTTGTCCACGATGAGACAAATGATGACCTATCCGCAGGATAGGTCATCAGTATATGATCTGTGGGGGTCCGACACCTGGACCCCGCATCAATCAGCTGCTCTGGGCGCTGGATGTTTTGGAGGGTATGCACTAGTTGGAGCCGGAAGCAGATGGATCCGACCACAGCATAGTGGCCGTTCTTCAGCACTTCTTCTATTCACTGGAATAGGAGCAAAGCTTCAGCTCGGCCGCTATTCCGTGACTGAAACCATCTGATTCCGGCATGGACGTCCGGTGCTCGGAGGCAGCTGATCGGTGCAGGGTCCGGGTGTCGGACAACCCCTTTAAATGGTACTGAACTGCAATACCAGACACAACCTATGGACAAGCGTGGCGCTGCTTGTGGAAAAAAAAATCACACCCTTTTTCCTAATCCCAGGAAAACCGTTTATATGCTTTATAATACTTCTGAGTGGGGGTTGTTTATGGCAGAAGATCACCCCCCCCCCCCCGCCCTTTGTTAAACGTTTAGCTACACTTTAAAGAACTTCTGACATGTCATAGTGACCTGGTATACTGGTTATCCACAGCACTCACTTAGTCGGAATATCTCCACTCGATTTCAGCGGGATGCAAATTCCAAGTCCATTGATCCCTTCTGGACAATCAATTGATGCAAGAAACTTGAGGACAGCGTCCGTATGGCAAAGGTGTAAAAGTGTTTTATTAACACATCCCAATAACAAAGTGCTACGTTACGACTCCGCAGTGACATGTCAGAAGTTTGGATTGGTGGGGGTCCGAGCACTGAGACCTCCACCAATCGCTAGAACCAAGCCGCTGAAGGTCTCGTGTGAGCGCTTCGTGTCTGTTCTTCATTTTCCGGAAAGCCGATGTATCGGAGTGCGGGCTGATAGACTTTCTATTGAGTCAATACACCGATACATTGTTTTCCGGGAAATGCTGAACAGAATCTAAGCGACCGAGCGCTTCAGCTGCTTCGTTCTAGTGATTGGTGGAGATCTCCGTGCTCGGTCCCCAACCAATCCAAACTTCTGATATGTCAGATGTTTGTCAAATGTTTAGCTGCACTTTTTTAATATATATATTCAATCTTGGTAAAGCTGCGTGTGGTTGGTGGCTGCCTGTCACGTGAAGGAGTCTGGCTGGACATACACATAAGACTCCATATACATGCGTGCTTGGCTGAGGGAGTCGCCTCTGTTTCCTCCAAACACCTCTGACCACGGCTGATCTCCTGCCATGTAATACTCTGCAGCATGTGATGTAACTCTGTACTTTTCATCTCCTCGTGTAGCCTGTGCCGGCAGCTCTAGCGCAAGTCGACCGAGAGAAGATTTATCAGTGGATCAATGAGTTATCGAGCCCCGAAACGCGTGAGAATGCCCTGCTGGAGCTCAGCAAGAAGAGGGAATCAGTCCCAGACCTCGCCCCAATGCTGTGGCATTCATTTGGCACTATCGCAGCACTGTTACAGGTTTGTCTTTTATATTCTGAGGTTTTTTTTTGTTTTTATTTATTTTTTATTTTTTTGAAATTTGCATTAATATCACTCTTAATTCTTTTATTTTCTGCAGGAAATTGTAAATATCTATCCATCCATTAATCCTCCGACCCTGACAGCACATCAGTCTAACAGAGTGTGTAATGCTCTGGCCCTGCTGCAATGTGTGGCTTCTCACCCGGAGACCAGGTAACGTCTTATGATCAGGGGAAGACGGAGCAGAAAACCTTCAGCAGTCAGCCTTGGGCTACACGGACACTTTGGTCACACAACGTAAAAATGTGCATCGTTTGTTTGCGACTTGCTGTCGCAGGCCTCACCAAAGGCGCCAATAAGCTTTACATGTCCGGTTTGTCCAGCCAATTCTTTTCCGAGCCAGACACAACTGATGGAAAAGTTGTGCGCTTTTATCACCAATGCAGCGTCCATAGCCGGACAGAGAAATGATGCGTGCTACGTTCCTTGTCCAGCTCAGGGCGACTTCTGTCAGAAGCATTAATGCAACTGGATACAAAACTGACCCCAGAGGAAAATAAGGGATCGGTTAGGCCAGTTATTTATATAAAACGCTTAAAGGGAACCCGTCACCAGCATTTCACCTATTAAACCGACTATACCTGGTGGTAGGGGGTGAAAAATCATTTCTATATAACCTATAACTGTCTTCTTAGTCGGCTCTGTACCTTTAGTATTTAGCTTTTTAGTGTTCCCGCACCGTATGCTAATGAGCAGAAAAGAGTCAAATCTTCATTTGAAAAGAGTCAAATCTTCGTTTTGAAAAGAGTCAGATCTTCATTCCTCAAGTCTTTCCGAGTTTACTTCGCCTCCTTACTTTTGATTGACAGCTCCTCGCCTTCCCCCAGCACACAACATCCCGCGCTTGTGCATTGATGTCCTCTTTTGGGGTGTGCGCACAAAGGGACACCGGATTATTACGATAAAAGGCGCGAAACGTTTGCAGACCGTTATTTACAGTCGGAGGAGGAGTTTAGGAGAGGGGATAACGGCAATTAACTTTTTATAGCAGCTGCCAGTGAGGGATAAGTAACGTTCAATAGGTGAAATGCTGGTGACGGGTTCCCTTTAAGGAAAATAAGACAGGAGGGTCAGACATGTGAACAAGTCCTTAAAGGGGTTGTCCAGGTTGGGGGTGGTTATTCATACTGATGATTTATCCACAGAATAGATCATCAGTATATGATCGGTGGAGGTCCAACACCCAGACCGCGCACCGATCAGCTGTTCCGGCTGCCTCCCTACACCGGTAGTTATGCAGTGGTTGGTGTCAGAAGCGGATGGCTCCGGTCACCGTATAGCGGCCGTGCCGGGTTACCGCAGCTGCTCCTATTCACTTGAATATGAGCAAAGCTGCAGCACGGCCGCTATACTGTGACCGGAGCCATCTGCTTCTGACACCAACCCCCACATAGCTTCCGGAAGCAGCTGATTGGTGCGGTTGTCTGACACCCACCAATCATGTACTGATCACCTATCCTGTGGATAGGTCATCAGTCTGAAAAACCGGACAACCCCTTTAAATACCAGACGGGGGAGTATTAAGTTCACAAGTTATTTGCAGGCAGAAAATTCTGCCTGGAAAAATCATCTCCGTTTTTTTTTTTTAAGTGGTTTTGTACCACAGGTGTTATTTTCACACGTTTTCTTACCTCTTCAACAGGCAAAGGAAAAAACCGCAAGCGTTTTTTTTGCCATGAAACGCGTCCAAGCGCTGTGGCCATTCGCTGCCTTTTTTTCCGTCTCCTATTGATTTCAATGGGGTTTTTGAGGCGTAAAACGTCTCGATAGGGCATGTTGGTTTTTCCCCGCGAGCGTTTTTTTTTCCATTTCCAGGGAAAAGAAACTCCTCCACCTCCCATTAAAATCAATGGGAGGCAGTTTCGGAAGTTTTTTGCCGCGGTTACCGCAGCAAAAATCGTTGCAGAAAACTGTGTGTGAACAGGGCCTTAAGATTTCAGTTGAGGCTTTTACATGTGTGGGTGACATGAAGGAGCTTTATTATACGATGATTATGTAATTCTTCTCACCAATATTTCCTTTCTTCCCACATTGCTTCTGTTCCAGGTCGGCTTTCCTCGCTGCGCACATTCCCTTGTTCCTCTATCCCTTCCTGCACACTGTCAGCAAAACGCGGCCTTTTGAATATCTCCGTCTGACCAGCCTGGGAGTAATTGGTAAGAACCGGCGCTTATTTCTGATATTTTCTTAACAATTAATTAAAAATGACAATTGCCGCTCTCACCACCCCTGTTCATTTGCTCATAGGATGTATTTGGGTATATTAGAGGGGGGGGGGGGGGTCCATGTTCTGGTCCCTTTTCTATTAGTCAGAAGAGAGAACGGCTACAAAGACCGATCCTTGCTCTACAGGGACCGGCCTTGTCCGTACATTACATAGATGGTCCATTGATTTCACCTGGTGATGTATAATGCAGCTGCGCGCGCACCTCCCCCGTCTCATGCTGCATCTCATTTTGCTGACTTCACATTTCGGCGGGAGATGCAGCTACAGACCTTTAAATGTGAGGATCTTGGTGCACATTTTGATTATATTGGGTGAACTCTCCACGACACGGGGACCTCCTACAGATGGGTGGCTCGCCCCTCCCTCTCTCGGGCCCTTTTTCTACTTTGGGTAGGTAGGGAGCAGATTTTTTTTTTTCTGCTCCAATTAAAAACAACCTTGAACAGATGGGAGGAACGCATGACCGAGATGGAGGCAGTTACCACCCCACATGTACAATATGAAAAACAGTCAGGACCTGCTAACAAAGTAAAACAAATTGCTGTGACTGCAATGCAAAAGCGAACAAACCCAAAAGAGGCAGCAGCACCCTGCGGCCGCCAAGAAATATTCAAATGCAATTTTTTTTTAATTGCGTTACTGCCATATTTACTAGACTGTAAATGAGAGGTTCTTCGCGCACGGATTGATCGTTATTTGAGGTCAGGGTTTTAGTTTGGAGACTTTCATTTGCACTACAAACCTAAAAGAGGAACATCAAGTTCTGCTGACCTGCGGTAAATCACAATCCGTGCAGACGCGTTTTGGGCGGTCAGTAACGAGGGAACGTCACGCTTTTTAATAATGTTTCCTGCCTCTAACAGGAGCTCTGGTGAAGACGGATGAACAAGAAGTCATCAACTTTCTCCTTACGACAGAAATTATCCCTCTGTGTCTGCGGATTATGGAGTCTGGAAGTGAACTCTCTAAAACGGTACAGCCCCCCCCCCCCCATTCTTTTATACAGTGATTTACTTACAGACACTGACGGCTTTTATGGATTCCTCTGTTTGATGCTCGGTCTAGGTCGCCTCCTGTCTGGACCGGGCTGCAGCCGGATCTCAGAGCTCACGTGTAAAGACGTTTATTGAGAGCTGAGAAGTTGCGCGTCTCTTCTTACAAAGCTTTTTTTTCTTTTTAAGGTCGCCACGTTCATTCTCCAGAAGATCCTGCTGGATGACACTGGCCTGGCCTACATTTGTCAGACATACGAGCGGTTCTCTCATGTTGCAATGATTTTGGTAAGATTTAGGTATATTTTTATTTTTTTTATATGGTACTGTGATGTTATTGGCCCATCCTGAGGATAGGCCATCCGTATCTGATTGGTGGCGTCCAACTCCTGCAGATCAGCTGAATGAAGGCGCCGCGTCCTCTTCAATGTTTACCTGGTCTCGATTGGTTGTGCCTGTACTGCAGCTCCGTAAATGGGACTTAGCTGCAGTACCAGACACAGCCACAACAAAATATATGGCGCTGTGCCTGGGTAAACTTTGTGGGGGACACGGTCCTTTCATTCAGCTGATCTGTCTGGGTGCCAGGAGTAGGATAGGTCATCATTATTCCTCCCGAAAAAAAAACCTTCAATGTACATATAGCATTTGGACGCTGCAGCTTTTTGAAAATGTGTAAAACACTAAATGTGAGCTCGGGCTGACGGATTCAGTAAATAGGGAAGGATGCAGCTGTTCTGTATAGAGAATACAGAACAGCTGTATCTAAAAAAGTAAAACAAATTAACAAGTTTACACGAAACAGTCTGATCTATATATTAAAAAAAAAAAAAAAGCCCTTACAGATTTACATAGCCTTTAATGCATTATATTTTTCTAAATGTTATGCAAAAATGCATGAAGGCGCCCATGTGTAAAAAGCTGGGGGGGGGTTTTTGGCAGGGGATTGGGGTTCACATGCGTACAGTGTCTTTCAGTAGGTATGAGGGTTATGATTCAGATTTTATTTTTGCACGTCAGTAGTGTGGAGGTTGTTTTTCAGCGAGTAGTGAAAGGGTTAATACAGAATTGTTTGGAATATAGGCTCTTATGTTATAATTTTAAGCTATCTTTGTGTTTTTCATTTTATTTAATTCTTTAATTTCTTGTTTTATTTTTCCTTTTTTAGAACCTTTTCCTTTCCTTCAGCTCTGATACCGTATTTGATCCATTTGTCTTTTGTAGGGAAAAATGGTGCTGCAGCTCTCTAAGGAACCGTCTGCCCGGCTGCTGAAACACGTTGTCCGCTGTTATCTCCGCCTTTCTGACAACCCCAGGTATGTGGTTTTTTTTGTTTTTGAATATTCCTATGAATGAGACTGAACTCTGAGCCTTTTCATATGTACTTTATTTTAATCCTTCTACGGAGCCGGCAACACGAGACCTTTTGGGCTGCTTCAAGTGACGTCATTCAGGCGCTGGCACAATGATCCAGAAAGCATTGACTCCTTTGTGCGCCTCGCTGATGTATACTGAAGTAGACCAGCGCTCCTGCGTTGGCGGCTCAGTACAGGAGTTGAAATAGGTATGCGAGAAGCACCCACAGCATCTTGTTTGACCGTCAAACCCCCGGCTTTGCCCACATAATAACATCTATCCCCGCCGCCTTCTATGCTCCCATATCCCTACCAGCATCCGTTCTAACTTAGTTTTTATTAAAAAATTGTTACTTTTTTAGATAGAGCTGCTCTGTATTCTCTATACACAGCAGCTGTATGTAGCGATAAATCCTATTCCCGTCAGGTCTGTGGAACTGACGGGTTCAGTGTCAGCGGGTCCAGGGTGTCTTGACAGTTCATAACTTAGATGTGATCGATAACAGACACGCAGGACCCGCTGACACTGAACCCAACCCGTCAGGTCCGCAGGACTGATGGATTTAGGTCACAGCGAAGGATACATCTGCTCTGTACACCGGATACAAAACGGCTGTATCTCAAAAAGTAAAACTAATAAAAACTAATTATAAACACGCTGACTGACTTGCTTAATAAAAAAAAAATGCCCCTCAAAGGTTTACAAAGCTTTTAACATGCTGAGAGTATTGTTATCCTCTTGAAGAATATTTATTTAGGGTATGTTCACACGAGGTCATTACGTCCGTTATTGACGGACGTATTTCGGCCGCAAGTACCGGACCGAACACAGTGCAGGGAGCCGGGCTCCTAGCATCATAGTTATGTACGACGCTAGGAGTCCCTGCCTCGCTGCCGGACAACTGTCCCGTACAGTAATCATGTTTTCAGTACGGGACAGTTGTCCGGCAGCGAGGCAGGGACTCCTAGCGTCGTACATAAGTATGATGCTAGGAGCCCGGCTCCCTGCACTGTGTTCGGTCCGGTACTTGCGGCCGAAATACGTCCGTAAATTACGGACGTAATGACCTCGTGTGAACATACCCTTAGAGTGAACTATGGGACCAAAGTACCAAATCTCCATTGTGTTACAGAGCACGTGAGGCGCTGAGACAATGTCTTCCTGACCAGCTGAAGGACACAACATTCGCCCAGGTACTGAAGGACGACACCACAACCAAACGCTGGCTGGCTCAGCTGGTAAAGAACCTACAAGAAGGTCAAGTCACAGACCCCAGAGGGATTCCACTTCCTCCGCAATGACCTCATGAAGGAAATGCGATGCAGCCGTTCTGATGAGCGCAGGGTTTGGTGCGGCAGAGATTCTGTCTTCGCAGGATCACAGTCGGGTTCTTCTTTTTGAAGACTTTCCTGGCTCAGATGTTTGATCGGCCAGTTCTCGGATAGGAGGGATTATTTTTTTTTTGCATCCGCGCAAGGATTGTAATGAGGGACTCGGCGTTCTTGTTGATCAAGAACCGGCCGCTCTAAAACTTCATCCTGGATCTTCAGGTCACTGGGCTGCGGTGATCTAGTGTCATGTTTACAAACTACTAACATATAATGAAGTCACCTGAACGTCCTCATCGTCCACTGCCGGCCCCTCTCGCTCTCTGCGCTTCTTTCGAAGCTTCTCGCTGTGTCCCAACTTTACAAGAAAAAATTACAAATTGAATAAAACTTTTATATTTTCACTACGGAGATGTTGAATAATGCGTTAGTTTGCAAAATGTTTTGCAGAAATGTGCGCAAAGCGTTCTAAAAAAAAAAAAAAAAAGGCTATGGTTTCTTCATGTGTTGCAGGTTTTATTAAATACTGAATTCAGCCGCCGGCTCTTCCTTTTCATTTTTGTCTTGGATCCAGGCGCCGGTTCCTCATGTCGCTACCAATAATGTATAGATTTAATTTATTCACCTCTCCAGTTTCCTGATGTTTTTGCATGGTGGCAGATGCTTTTCTCAGCCTGACGGAGGGTCAGCTGCTGATTTGCTCCAGGCATGGGGGGGTTAATTGTCCTTCTATATTATCTGATCGCTCTTGCTTATAAAGGAAGTGATGGATATTTGGCTTTTACTGTACATATGCTATTCCCCTTTGTTCCAACCAACATGTAAAGAGGCACATCTGCACTTTATTTCAGGTGTACTGGCCCTTTAAATATGCAAGCGATTTTGGTGTAGGCGTGCAGTGCATCTAAAAAGTATTCAAACCCCCCCCTAACTTTTTCCTGTTTTATTTAGTAACACCGTTTCATATGAAAATACATTTCTATAAAGTTCTCACATTCGTTACAGGAATGTATTAAATGTGTAAATCTCCATCAAATCATTATAAAGTAGAGGCGCCTTGAGATGCCAATACAGACTTTCATCCCAGTTCTGTCAGTTAGGGCGTATTCACACGGACGCATGTGTTTCAATGGGGCCAGCCACACAGCCGTTGTTTTAACGCACCGTGTGAAGGGTCCGTTGAAGAATAGAACACGTCCTATTTTTTTTTCCGTTTTCACGGATCCTTCTGTACGCTCAAGTCTATGAGGGATCTGTGAGAACGGTTCCCGCACGGGTGCAACTTGGAAGTGAAAAACGCTCATTTTTCACTTCCGAGTTTGCCCACGCTGCTGTGAATAAGCCCTTACAGGGGAAACTCAAGTTATTTTCTACATCCGCATCAAATCCTCAGGTGGATTGATGTCCGGACTCCTCAGTCCTGTATAGCTTTGACTTCAACCTACAGAATAAGGCGCCATGCACACAACCGTAGTTTTCATCCGTAATTACGGATGAAGTGGCAGACCTCTTCATTTCTATTGGCCACAGACACCTTTTCCTTATATTTACGGATGTGCCTGTGCCGTGGAAATGATCCGCAAAATATAGACCATGTCCTATTCCTGTCTGCAATTGCAGCACGGGCTCGCTCTAAGTTTATGGGCTGCAATTGCGGACGGCTACCGATGGATCCGTGTTTGCGGTCTGTAAAAACTCTTACGACGACCGCTAAAAGGGTGGAGCCTCCCCCCCCCCCCCTCTCTGGTTCAGTGTGTTTCATAGTAGAAGACTTATTAAATTCAATATTTTAAATCCGAGACTGCGTCCTTAAGTTTAAATTAAGGTGGGTTTTTTTTTGGGACACCCTGTGAAAAATAAAGAACCATATCCCGGGGGAAGAGAAGAGTGGGAATGTAACGGGGCTGTCCTGTGTCCTGGAAAATCAAATTACTGCTTAGTAATAATTAGAATTTTTCCCCTTCACCAATGAGAGAATAGAACCAGTCCGGGAGGGACCACCGCTGGGAGCAGCGTCCTGCCAAAGGAGAGATCAGAGTTAGATCCCAAATCCAACCGGCAGTGTGTGGTAAAAGTAGAAATAGGGAAATAGACTTTCTGATGTAGATACAATTTTATTTCATATTCTAACATCTAGACAGAAATTCTAACTGCCCAAGAGATTTGGGATTGTTACAGAAAGAAGGCAAAATAATTTGAGAACGGTGAAATTTAGGGTATGTTCACACGCAAACGCAAAATAAGTCTGAAATTACGGAGCGGTTTTGAGGCAAAAACAGCTCCTGAATTTCAGACGTTTTTACAAGCACTCACGTTTTTCGCGGCGTCCATTACGGGCGTAATTGGAGCTGTTTTTCAATGGCGTCCATGAAAAACGGCTCCAAAAACGTCCCAAGAAGTGACATGCACTTCTTTGCCGCGGGCGTAATTTTATGCGCCGTCTTTTGACAGCGACGCGTAAAATGACACCTCGTCTGAACAGAACATCGTAAAACCCATTGCAAGCAACGGGCAGATTTTTGCAGATGTATTGGAGCCGTTTTTCAGGCGTAATTCGAGGCGTAAAACGCCTGAATTACGTCTGAAAATGGGCCGTGTGAACATACCCTAACACTTGTAGCTGAAGTGAGTGCCACTAATAAAATTGTCTGAATAGACGAAGCTCTTATGGAAATAAACTTTTAAGGGCTCAAATGGGGGTCTAGTGAGGGCTGTCAAGACTAAATTTAAGTCCCAAGTTGGAACTTTGGAGATCCTAGGGACCTTGTAGATCTGCTTTAAAAAAAATAAAAAAAAATCTTTAAAAGGGGACTAAACTTTCAAAAACCTTCTGACATGTGATAGTAGTAACATCAGAAGTTTTAATCGGCGGGGGTCCGAGCACTGAGACCCCCACCGATCGCTAAAACGTAGTGGCGGAAGCACTCGGGAGAGCGCTGAGCTATTTAGTCTCTGATTGGCTGACGGGCTCAATGGAAAGTATATGGGCCGTAGACCAAGTGCTCGACTTTCTAAGGAAAGACTATCAGAAACAAAGCAGCTCCGTGCTCACCCGAGGGCTTCTGCCATTTCGTTTTAGCAATCGGTGGGGGTTTCAGTGCTCAGACCCCCACCGATCAAAACTTCTGGCATGTCAGAAGTTTTTTTTAAAGTTTAGTTACCTTTTAATGAACCTCATAATCCAGAGATGGTCTGCTAATTTATGATCAAATAGTCTTCGGAGCTGATATCTAAAACTTCAGGGTACTAGGAGATAACTCCTTCTCCAGACTTTTTTGAGATATTGCAAAATCTAGATTACATGGAGTGGTCCCAAGTTTAAATGGATTAATACCTAGCATAAATCCTAGGACCTAAACTTCAATAAGGAAGCCACCAACCCCCAGAGAACCCCCTGCTGACTGAGGGTCCGACATGGGCCGTGTAATAAATGAGAGCCGATCAACGAGACAGCGGAGCAATGATTGCTTATGTATAGGGACGAGCGCTTATGACCCCATAGATTTTCATCGTGCCAGCAGCGAATCTCCCGGACTACACAGGCGGATGTACTGTCGACCGTGATGAGTTTTAATTCTGCATCAAAGAGCAGATCAGCCGATCAATGAGCGTTCATATGAATGCTCGTTTGCCTGACCATTGGCCTGTGTAATTGGCCGTTATTCTGCTGGTGGAGTCACTGTGTACATACATACCTTAGTTACATCTTTTATTTTTAATTATTTAATTCAATAATTATTGCAGAATAGTGAGTGCAGCTCTGGAGTATAATACAGGATGTAACTCAGGATCAGTACAGGATAAGTAATGTAATGTATGTATACAGTGACTCCACCAGTAGAATAGTGAGTGCAGCTCTGGAGTATAATACAGGATGTAACTCAGGATCAGTACAGGATAAGTAATGTAATGTATGTGCACAGTGACTCCACCAGCTGAATAGTGAGTGCAGCTCTGGAGTATAATACATGATGTAACTCAGGATCAGTACAGGATAAGTAATGTATGTACACAGTGACTCCACCAGCAGAATAGTGAGTGCAGCTCTGGAGTAGAATACATGATGTAACTCAGGATCAGTACAGGATAAGTAATGTATGTACACAGTGACTCCACCAGCAGAATAGTGAGTGCAGCTCTGGAGTATAATACATGATGTAACTCAGGATCAGTACAGGATAAGTAATGTATGTACACAGTGACTCCACCAGCAGAATAGTGAGTGCAGCTCTGGAGTATAATACAGGCTGTAATTCAGGATCAGTACAGGATAAGTAATGTAATGTATATACATAGTGACTCCACCAGCAGAATAGTGAGTGCAGCTCTGGAGTATAATACAGGATATAACTCAGGATCAGTACAGGATAACTAATGTAATGTATGTACACAATGACTCCACCAGCAGAATAGTGAGTGCAGCTCTGGAGTATAATACAGGATGTAACTCAGGATCAGTAAAGGATGAGTAATGTAATGTATGTACACAGTGACTCCACCAGCAGAATAGTGAGTGCAGCTCTGGAGTATAATACAGGATGTAACTCAGGATCAGTACAGGAGAAGTAATGTAATGTATGTACACAATGACTCCACCAGCAGAATAGTGAGTGCAGCTCTGGAGTATAATACAGGATGTAACTCAGGATCAGTACAGGATAAGTAATGTAATGTATGTACACCGTGACTCCACCAGCAGAATAGTGAGTGCAGCTCTGGAGTATATTATGGTCTGTAACTTAGAATCAGTACAGTGAACTGTAGCATAACCCTATTCATTTGAACTGTGCTGTTCTCAGAATCGGGGTGGGAGGGGGAGTTCTAGATTCTAGTGATATGTCATCACTTTCTGTGATGGGAATAACCCTTAATAAGGTCATGCTTTATGTGCTATTCAGGGTCAGTAGAAAGCTGGGTGACAGTGTAAAACCCAAAACTGCAGTTTCCTATCAAAGCAGTTATAGTTACATTGTCTAGAACTTCTTCTTTAAAAAAACAGTTGCTAAACTTGGGCAAACCACAGAAAAAAAATCACCTATATTAGTTTTTCTGCAGACGTGTAAATCCTAGAATCCTCTTCCATTCTGCTGTTTATTCTACATGTGCCCTTCAATATGGGATAGAGGAAGGAATCACTGCAAAACTGGCCAGATGTGTCATTCAGGAGCCTGGGAAAGCTGGGTGAGAATGCCTCTTGCAAGCCTTATTGGTAGCCATCCATCTTTCCCAGCAACAGATATCATTAATTTTTTTAAGTGAGGAAATACCTTGACTGTTTTTTGGTTTTTTTTAGGAGGTAAAAAATGCTCTTTAATTGATTTTTTTATGATGATGATTAATTATTATTATCATTACTTTTTTTATTATTATTATCATCATTATTATTATTAATATTATTTTATCGTTATTGTATTATTATTATTATTGTTATTTTATTATGACTATTACTGTGATGATTATTATTATTCGCCTGCTCCACTTATCCAGCGTCTTATCCTGTGTGACCAGGAGGGAAGGAATATGACCGGGCAGAAGCTGCTGACACTTGAGAGTGCCTCTTTAAGAATGGATGGGGAGCGCAGAAGGAATGGGCAGGGCTGCTAATAATATGTTGTGTCCTTCACTTCCACTCACACTGCACAGGAGACTGAGCGGAGGCTGCAGGGAAGGATCTCGCTCACCCTGGATGCCGCACTGAGGGGAGACATGTGCCTGGCACAGGTATGGTACCCGGGCATAGCCCATATTACTGGCTCACTCCTTTACTATACATATTCTGCTGCTCTGTGCAAAGTAAAGACCCCCAACATCTAGAACTAATGTGAGCCGCTGCTTCCAGTGATCTACTTGGTGCTGTGCTTTACTGGTTTAGTTTTTATATCACCATCTTCTGCTCAGGGTCAGCGATTTGTGCCCAGGTTTGGAGTTTCAGGAGCCGAATTCTCTATTCAAAAATGATTAAGGATTAATTAAATTTTAAGGATTATTCAGGATTATTAAAGGTCTCCTGGCAGCGCCAGCTGGTATCTGGGTTACGGGAAGATAAGAAGTTTATCCACCTCTAAAACTGTCCGGGAATAGAGACGACAGATGCCAAGTGCCCCTAA
The DNA here is from genome assembly GCF_050947455.1 of Rhinoderma darwinii. NCBI lineage: Eukaryota > Metazoa > Chordata > Amphibia > Anura > Rhinodermatidae > Rhinoderma > Rhinoderma darwinii. The sequence goes on from NC_134692.1 coordinate 10,473,093, forward strand.
TCTACACGGAAATGTGCCCTGTCTTTATACCTGTGTGTATGGTACACATGATAGCCGTAGATACAGCGCCTCAGCAGAGAGTATCACACATGATGGGCTTAGATACACTAGCTCAGCAGAGTATCACACATGATAGGCTTAGATACACCAGCTCAGCAGACAGTATCACACATGATAGGCTTAGAAACACCAGCTCAGCAGACAGTATCACACATGATAGGATTAGATACAGCAGCTCAGCAGAGTATCACACATGATAGGCTTAGAAACACCAGCTCAGCAGACAGTATCACACATGATAGGATTAGATACAGCAGCTCAGCAGAGTATCACACATGATAGGACTAGATACACCAGCTCAGCAGAGAGTATCACACATGATAGGCTTAGATACATTGGTTCTTCAGACAGTATCACACATGAAAGGCTTAGATACAATCAGCTGGAATATATAAAGCATGGAGTTCTTGATGGTCAGGGTTATGCTGGATATTGTAGTTCTCTCCAGTTTGTTTCTTGTGCTATTATAAGATGTTTCATGTATCGTCCGTCGCTGCAGCGCCTCTTCCCTGTAGCAGAGCAGAGGCTTCCACTATAATAACACTGCTTCTTACTGCACCTTATGCCCACTCAGGGCAGATCTGAGATATTTCCGCCTCGTGCACAGATAGGATGGTGCTGGATATGTGAAATGTCACTTTAAGACATGGAGCGGTTGATTCCTCGTAGGATAAATAAGCACCATCCACCTGCCAGTTGCCCCTCCGCCGTGTTTTTCCGATGCTTTTAGAGAGGGGGAGTCCTGATTCATATACAGGGTCAACCTGACCTGAAGCCCACCTTTCCATGGGTCCCCGGCTTAGCTGCCTAATTCTACTCCAAACCAGGTGTGACTGCAGTTCTCCCCAATATTCTTCTTCCGCCCATATCACTCTCACAGGGGTCCAGGAAGCTGAGATATGAGGAGCTCCAGGTAGTGCAGAGACATCCAAAGTGTGAGGACCCCACCAAACAGCTCCTTATATCTCAGCTTCCTGGACCCAGTGAATGTGACATGGGTGGAAGAGGGATATTGGGGTGAACTGCAGTCACCCCTAAGTTTTCTGGTGTTGAGTTGCATTTTATGTTTGTACATCCATCTCCCGCACCCCAATATAAACCCAAATCCTATTTATACTGCAGTAGGATCTGCACATGGCCCTATGCAAATCCCATTCACATTTTAGGAACCTTTTTAGGGCATGTATAATTTTTGTGGTGTTTTTGCCCTATTGGGGTGGGAAAGGACCCCAAAAATAGTCATAATGGTGCATCCCCCAAAAGTAATCTACCCATCCCCCCTCCCCAGATGAGATGAGTTTGTCGCCAAATTCCTGCTTGAAGTCATTGAAATTCTGTCCTCTCATTATTATGGATGCTTGAAATTTTATCAAACCTCCTTCCTTACATCTTCATCTTCAGCTTCCAGAAACAGAAAAAAATATGAGATGAGGTCAGGATAAAAGCTGGGATCACATGCGAGGACGCCCATTGTAAACAATGGCTGCCGGCGGGATTAAAGGGTTAATGATCCTATCACTATCATTACCCATTCACAACAGGACACCAATATATATTCAAATTAGTGAATAGAGATACAGAATAAGAATATCAGATCTGTCAACATCAGCTTGCTGATGGTTTCCAGACAGAGAAGTTCTAGGAGATTTGGTTTCTACACTTGAAAGATTCCCATCACTAGACACAAATCCCTTCTTTGGGTAGAATTTTTTGATAGTCATTAGAGCATTTGTAGATATAAAAGAGGGGTTCCCTGTTACACCAGAGACTTAAAACCTGTCCTGGCCTAGTCCTGCTCACACAGCTGCCCGGCTTGTTACAAGATAGCTCTGGCACATTGTAACAAGCCATGTACCTATGTAAGCAGCGTGTGATCGGGGCAAGTTTCTAGCCTCTGGATGTAAACATGCCTATTCCCATTCACTAAAAGCAAGTAGAGATCTTGAAAATGGCAAGTAATGGAAACACAAAGTCTATTAGAAACTTGCAGAACTTATCATTATTCAATAAATAAACTTTAGCTACATTAAATCAGAGAGGATACAATGTATTCTTTTCTAGATATGTGCATTGCTGCTGAATGGGGCGCGGTTCACTTTGCCAAAGTTTGTGCCCTTAGCACACGGTGCCCCATGCTGGCCGGACTTCTGCATGTTGTGTTCTGTATGGGATCACACTATTCATTTTCATCGTTGGGATGAGGGTTTTATACGGCACATTTTGTGCTGGTCTCTGGGTCGCGGCGTATAATGGATTCATGAGTAATCAGAGGAGAAATCATTGCTATTGTCCATGCAGCTTCTTGCTGGGCCGGAGCCGTCTGACAGATCCCATATATCTCTGCGTTTCCTGTAATTGTTACTAATCAGATTCCCTTATTTGAAGCAAGGCGCGGTCCGTACATTGCGCTGCCGTCTGCACTGGATACACGTAATCTAAAGTGATTCAGGGTCCAGGAAATTCACCGATGCTGCTAAATCGCTATACAGGTTGCGTTAAAAAGCACCCTTCCCCCATAATAAAAAAAAAATAAATGACCTGAAATATAATGGCAGTCATGACGGTGCCCAATTGGGTTGTCACCCAGCTTTCCACAGACCCTGATTGACATTTAACACTGCACTGGGAAAAACAGCCGCAGTGAAATTAATGGGAACATTTGTAACATAAAAAGGTGTGAGCATATGGATGACATAGAAAGGGGTCCGCCGCACATAACCCCTCCATTACTCAAAGCAAAAGGGTGCTAATTAAGAGACGCTTGCTCTGGCAGACCAGGCTCCCCCATGTATTACATGGTCAGCTATTTATTTTAATGGCTGCTATGTAATACTACATTTCCCCTGCAGTGGCGCTGTAGGGGAAATGTATGATTATCTGCCGCTTCCCCCAGTAATAACAGCTGATTGGGGTCTCTAAACCTGGACCTGCAGTGATCAGTGATTGCCAGGCTGACTTCAATCTAAAAAGGGTCACTGTGTTAGCAAATACCTTTAATTTATAATGCCCCCACGACTGCCCCAAAAAGCAATTTTTTTCCCTTTGTGTGATAGTTGTGTGTTTTTCACCTGTGTGGCCCAGGCAATAATGAGGATTTATATGCCATTCAGGGACTATGGAAAGCAGGGTGACAACCCCTATGGGCACTGTAATAATGGCTGCCATTAGAAGTTGTCACCCAGGATCTTCAGGCTTTATCATTTCAGGTAAATGTAATTAATTATGGAGTGACTACGGCTTTTATTGGCAGTGCGGCTGCTCTCCTGGCTCAAGCCTCCACCGAAATAAAATGCATTATTGGAAATGTAATAAAAGAAAGTTGTGATACTCCGCAAAATCCATTTTCCGCTGCCGCCAAGTTAATCAGCTAATTACTGAAATTCTTCTATATCAGCTGCATAAGCAGGACTTCATATACAGTACTTCTTAGGCTGGGTTCACACTGTGCATTTTTGTTGCTGTCATCACTGCAGGCCATGCATCTTCCCTGCAGCAGTCCTACAGGAGAAATGTGGTATTACAATGTGTCACATTCAAAAGAATGCGCAACCATTTATTAAGTGTTCACGCTGAGTCCTCCAGAGGGGGAGCTTTGCAGCATCTCTCCGCTCCGGGTATTAGAGCGGGGGACTCCCCTCTATGATGAATGGGGCAACCCCTTTAACCTATTTAAAGATTGTCAAGAATTATTCTTATACATTTTTATGCATATATATTATTTTTATTAATTAGCCAGTGTTGTGTGCGCTGCCTCTGTATCCCCCATCACTTAGTAAATCAGTCACGTTCTGTATGACTGGAAGGTCGCTCTCCCTTTTTCTGAGCCAACATTTTTTTTCCAATGCAATTATGCTAAAAATCTGCCGTATCCGCAGTGATAAATCTCGCCCAATGCATCTGACAGACAGACATGCAGAACTTGCTTTTCTGTATAACGAGCTTTTCTTTACACTTTTCCTCTCTTATGAATCCACTCCTGGATATGACAAAAAAAAATAAAAAATTTAAAAATTACACACAAAATGTGAATATGGCCATAGAATCCATAAGTAGTAGAACTAGTCAGAGTCCAAATAATATAGAAATAATACCACCATAGAGTACAAAAATAACTGTGCTATGCAAATAACTCCACTAAAACATACAATGCCCAAATAATACCATCATATAATGCCCATATAATACCACCATATAATGCCCAAATAATACCACCATATAATGCACAAATAATACCACCATATAATGCACAAATAATACCACCATATAATGCCCATATAATGCACAAATAATACCACCATATAATGCACATATAATACCACCATATAATGCACAAATAATACCACCATATAATGCCCATATAATACCACCATATAATGCCCAAATAATACCACAATATAATGCACAAATAATACCACCATATAATGCACAAATAATACCACCATATAATGCACAAATAATACCACAATATAATGCACAAATAATACCACCATATAATGCCCAAATAATACCACCATATAATGCACAAATAATACCATCATATAATGCCCAAATAATACCACAATATAATGCACAAATAATACCACCATATAATGCCCATATAATACCACCATATAATGCACAAATAATACCACCATATAATGCACAAATAATACCACCATATAATGCACAAATAATACCACCATATAATGCCCATATAATACCACCATATAATGCACAAATAATACCACCATATAATGCACAAATAATACCACCATATAATGCACAAATAATACCACCATATAATGCCCATATAATACCACCATATAATGCACAAATAATACCACCATATAATGCACAAATAATACCACCATATAATGCCCAAATAATACCACCATATAATGCCCATATAATACCACCATATAATGCCCATATAATATCACCATATAATGCCCAAATAATACCACCATATAATGCCCATATAATACCACCATATAATGCACAAATAATACCACCATATAATGCTAATATAATACCACCATATAATGCTAATATAATACCACCATATAATGCCCATATAATACCACCATATAATGCACAAATAATACCACCATATAATGCCCATATAATACCACCATATAATACCCAAATAATGCCACCATATAATACCACCATATAATGCCCATATAATACCACCATATAATGCCCAAATAATACCACCATATAATGCCCATATAATACCACCATATAATGGCCAAATAATACCACCATAAAATGCACAAATAATACCACCATAGACTACAAAAATAACTGTGCTATGCAAATAACTCCACTAAAACATACAATGCCCAAATAATACCACCATATAATGTCCATATAATACCACCATATAATGCCCAAATAATACCACCATATAATGCACAAATAATACCACCATATAATGCACAAATAATACCACCATATAATGCACAAATAATACCACCATATAATACCACCATATAATACCACCATATAATGCCCATATAATACCACCATATAATACCACCATATAATGTCCATATAATACCACCATATAATGCACAAATAATACCACCATATAATGCACAAATAATACCACCATATAATGCACAAATAATACCACCATATAATGCACAAATAATACCACCATAGAGTGCCCAAATAATACCACAATAAAGTGCCCGAAAAAACACTATACAGTTCCCAAATGGTAGTGTCATCCAGTGCATATATAATGTCTAAAATAATTAGGTTCCTAAATTTGTTGATGCTGATACTGCAGGGATTTGTATGTAGCCCCTGCCACATCAGGGGGGCCCTAGATGACATTTGCCCCTTTTGCTCCTCTTCTATAACGCAGTCCTGATTTCCTTTGGTGTTTGGGTGGAGTCTCAGTCTTGTAGCTCATACCAGGGCCCCTACCTACCATGTGCCCTATATAATACTGGTGTGACTGTTACCTCACTGGGTGTGATTGCACCCCCTATAGCTGCCCCCGAGGGACCCTCACCTAAACTACAGGAATTCAGAGCAGTCATTGGCTCCTCACATTGAGTGATGTGCAGTATAGAGCCGCAGCCGCCAGCACTGACCCTCTGCCAGGACTCTATGAGGCTGCAGATATTTTTGGTGTTGGGTGACGTCTCGTTATCTTTCCCATAGAACAGTCTGTTCCTTCCCTTCTACCCGAGCGGCTACAATCTATTTATTTCTATCTCCAATTACAAATATAACCTACATCTTACATTATGCAAGTGTTCCCTGAATCCCATGCATTGATCTCCTGTGATGGTCGATAGCACTCAGGTCATCTCCTGGAAGTGCCGAGACGTTCACATCTGCTGCACTACATCCCCTCATCCAGCGGACAGGTCAGAGGAGGCCAATAATATTATATCACTCCACCACCGGCTGCCGTATAATGTGCAAGAGCCACCAAAATATATCTACATGCAGCGTCGTCTGATTGTATGAGACATGAAAATACTCCAGCTCAGCAGACGTATCACACATGATAGGATTAGATACTGCGGCTCAGCAGAAAGTATCACACATGATAGGATTAGATACACAGCTCATCAGACAGTATCACACATGATAGGATTGGCTCAGCAGACAGTATCACACATGATAGGATTAGATACAGTGGCTCAGCAGACAGTATCACACATGATAGGATTAGATACACAGCTCAGCAGACAGTATCACACATGATAGGATTAGATACACAGCTCAGCAGACAGTATTACACATGATAGGATTAGATACACAGCTCAGCAGACAGTATCACACATGATAGGATTAGATACAGTGGCTCAGCAGGCAGTATCACACATGATAGGATTAGATACACAGCTCAGCAGACAGTATCACACATGATAGGATTAGATACATAGCTCAGCAGACAGTATCACACATGATAGGATTAGATACATAGCTCAGCAGACAGTATCACACATGATAGGATTAGATACACAGCTCAGCAGACAGTATCACACATGATAGGATTAGATACACAGCTCAGCAGACAGTATCACACATGATAGGATTAGATACACAGCTCAGCAGACAGTATCACACATGATAGGATTAGATACAGTGGCTCAGCAGGCAGTATCACACATGATAGGATTAGATACATAGCTCAGCAGACAGTATCACACATGATAGGATTAGATACATAGCTCAGCAGACAGTATCACACATGATAGGATTAGATACATAGCTCAGCAGACAGTATCACACATGATAGGATTAGATACACAGCTCAGCAGGCAGTACCACACATGATAAGATTAGATACATAGCTCAGCAGACAGTATCCCACATGATAGGATTAGATACAACAGCACAGCAGACGTATCACACATGATAGGATTAGATACAGCATCTCAGCAGACAGTATCACACATGATAGGATTAGATACAACAGCTCAACAGACTGTATCACACATGATAGGATTAGATACACCAGCTCAGCAGACAGTATCACACATGATAGTATTAGATACACAGCTCAGCAGACAGTATCACACATGATAGAATTAGATACACAGCTCAGCAGACAGTATCACACATGATAGGATTAGATACATAGCTCAGCAGAAAGTATCAAACATGATAGGATTAGATACACAGCTCAGCAGACGGTAATGCATATGATATGCTTAGATACACTAGCTCAGAAGAGAGTATCCCACATGATAGGCTTAGATACAGTGACTCAGCAGTATACTAATCGGGACCCACAAGCATTACTTGAAGCTCCTGGGGCACCAATGCAAAATCTGTAACAGGCCCCCATCTAACATGTGCCGTTTATAATACTGGGGTCTCCTTCCAGCGCTGTGACAATGATGGGGGTTATTACGGGCAGAATACTCAGGACATTACAGATGTACAGAATTTTTCTCCCTGACAACATTTCCCATAAACTAGAAGTAAGAATTCGGTCCCGGAGATGTGGGATTTCAGTGCATCAGAATCAGGACCCTGGACAATGACAACTGTACTGGTGGGGGGTTAGGGCTAATTCACACGAGCAGGTTTGGTCTGTGATATATACGGACCGTATTTCGGCAGTATTTCACGGACCGAACACACTGCAGGGAGCCGGCTCCTAACATCATAGTTATCTATGACACTGGGTGTCCCTGCCTCGCTGCGGGACAACTGTCCCGTACTGAAAACGTGATTACAGATAGATAACTATGACGCTCGGAGCCGGCTCCCTGCAGTGTGTTCAGTCCGGGAAATACTGCCGACATACTGTACGTTCCGTATATCACAGACCAAACCTGATCGTGTGAATTATCCCTTATAGTGTCCCGAATACTGATCACCTGTATCAGAACCTGAAAGTGGAAATATCAGCTAAACGCAAGAGAGTCCGAAGCCGAAATCTGTCATATATGGAATATCCCTCAGCTTGTAGATTACAAGACTACTAGTCCCGTCCGTGATCCGGGGAGAGATACGACATGTTCAATCTTTCCCCGGATCAGGGAGTCGGGTCTGTTTTCACCCACTGAAGTGAATGGGTCCGTGAAAACTATCGGGTGCCAATCGGATGATGTGAAAAACAGCCCAAGTGGCACTTGGTCATGTGCAAGAAGCCGCCGAGTTTCATGACCGTATAAAAGCGCAAGGTCGCAGATCTGAGGTCACATAATATGCTTATCATTTATAGTTAATGGTCGTTAGTCCTTATAATACCTCAGCTGCTGCAGAACATCATAATACACACCTCAGCTGCTGCAGAACCTCATAATACACACCTCAGCTGCTGCAGAACATCATAATACACACCTCAGCTGCTGCAGAACATAATACACACCTCAGCTGCTGCAGAACATCATAATACACACCTCAGCTGCTGCAGAACATCATAATACACACCTCAGCTGCTGCAGAACATCATAATACACACCTCAGCTGCTGCAGAACATCATAATACACACCTCAGCTGCTGCAGAACATCATAATACACACCTCAGCTGCTGCAGAACATCCTAATACTCACCTCAACTGCTGCAGAACATCATAATACACACCTCAGCTGCTGCAGAAAAGAAAAGGGGGACATTTCTGTCCACCTATTATTAATTAATAGACATGTAACACCAAAATCCTTTTCAAAAGGAAAGTTCTTCAGCAGCTGAGGTGTGTATTATGTTCTGCAGCAGCTGAGGTGTGTATTATGTTCTGCAGCAGCTGAGGTGTGTATTATGTCCTGCAGCAGCTGAGGTGTGTATTATGTTCTGCAGCAGCTGAGGTGTGTATTATGTTCTGCAGCAGCTGAGGTGTGTATTATGTTCTGCAGCAGCTGAGGTGTGTATTATGTTCTGCAGCAGCTGAGGTGTGTATTATGTTCTGCAGCAGCTGAGGTGTGTATTATGTCCTGCAGCAGCTGAGGTGTGTATTATATTCTGCAGCAGCTGAGGTGTGTATTATGAGGTTCTGCAGCAGCTGAGGTGTGTATTATGTTCTGCAGCAGCTGAGGTGTGTATTATATTCTGCAGCAGCTGAGGTGTGTATTATGTTCTGCAGCAGCTGAGGTGTGTATTATGTTCTGCAGCAGCTGAGGTGTGTATTATGAGGTTCTGCAGCAGCTGAGGTGTGTATTATGTCCTGCAGCAGCTGAGGTGTGTATTATGTTCTGCAGCAGCTGAGGTGTGTATTATGTTCTGCAGCAGCTGAGGTGTGTATTATGTCCTGCAGCAGCTGAGGTGTGTATTATGTCCTGCAGCTGCTGAGGTGTGTATTATATTCTGCAGCAGCTGAGGTGTGTATTATGAGGTTCTGCAGCAGCTGAGGTGTGTATTATGTTCTGCAGCAGCTGAGGTGTGTATTATGAGGTTCTGCAGCAGCTGAGGTGTGTATTATGTTCTGCAGCAGCTGAGGTGTGTATTATGAGGTTCTGCAGCAGCTGAGGTGTGTATTATGTTCTGCAGCAGCTGAGGTGTGTATTATGTCCTGCAGCAGCTGAGGTGTGTATTATATTCTGCAGCAGCTGAGGTGTGTATTATGAGGTTCTGCAGCAGCTGAGGTGTGTATTATGTTCTGCAGCAGCTGAGGTGTGTATTATATTCTGCAGCAGCTGAGGTGTGTATTATGTTCTGCAGCAGCTGAGGTGTGTATTATGTTCTGCAGCAGCTGAGGTGTGTATTATGAGGTTCTGCAGCAGCTGAGGTGTGTATTATGTCCTGCAGCAGCTGAGGTGTGTATTATGTTCTGCAGCAGCTGAGGTGTGTATTATGTTCTGCAGCAGCTGAGGTGTGTATTATGTCCTGCAGCAGCTGAGGTGTGTATTATGTCCTGCAGCAGCTGAGGTGTGTATTATGTCCTGCAGCAGCTGAGGTGTGTATTATGTTCTGCAGATGCTGAGGTGTGTATTATATTCTGCAGCAGCTGAGGTGTGTATTATGTCCTGCAGCAGCTGAGGTGTGTATTATGTCCTGCAGCAGCTGAGGTGTGTATTATGTCCTGCAGCAGCTGAGGTGTATATTATGTCCTGCAGCAGCTGAGGTGTGTATTATGTCCTGCAGCAGCTGAGGTGTTTATTATGTTCTGCAGCAGCTGAGGTGTGTATTATGTCCTGCAGCAGCTGAGGTGTGTATTATGTCCTGCAGCAGCTGAGGTGTGTATTATGTCCTGCAGCAGCTGAGGTGTTTATTATGTTCTGCAGCAGCTGAGGTGTGTATTATGTCCTGCAGCAGCTGAGGTGTGTATTATGTCCTGCAGCAGCTGAGGTGTGTATTATGTCCTGCAGCAGCTGAGGTGTGTATTATGTTCTGCAGCAGCTGAGGTGTGTATTATGTCCTGCAGCAGCTGAGGTGTGTATTATGTTCTGCAGCAGCTGAGGTGTGTATTATGTCCTGCAGCAGCTGAGGTGTGTATTATGTTCTGCAGCAGCTGAGGTGTGTATTATGTCCTGCAGCAGCTGAGGTGTGTATTATGTCCTGCAGCAGCTGAGGTGTGTATTATGTCCTGCAGCAGCTGAGGTGTGTATTATGTCCTGCAGCAGCTGAGGTGTGTATTATGAGGTTCTGCAGCAGCTGAGGTGTGTATTATGTCCTGCAGCAGCTGAGGTGTGTATTATGAGGTTCTGCAGCAGCTGAGGTGTGTATTATGTTCTGCAGCAGTTGAGGTGTGTATTATGTTCTGCAGCAGCTGAGGTGTGTATTATGAGGTTCTGCAGCAGCTGAGGTGTGTATTATGTCCTGCAGCAGCTGAGGTGTGTATTATGTCCTGCAGCAGCTGAGGTGTTTATTATGTTCTGCAGCAGCTGAGGTGTGTATTATGTCCTGCAGCAGCTGAGGTGTGTATTATGTCCTGCAGCAGCTGAGGTGTGTATTATGTCCTGCAGCAGCTGAGGTGTTTATTATGTTCTGCAGCAGCTGAGGTGTGTATTATGTCCTGCAGCAGCTGAGGTGTGTATTATGTCCTGCAGCAGCTGAGGTGTGTATTATGTCCTGCAGCAGCTGAGGTGTGTATTATGTCCTGCAGCAGCTGAGGTGTGTATTATGTTCTGCAGCAGCTGAGGTGTGTATTATGTCCTGCAGCAGCTGAGGTGTTTATTATGTTCTGCAGCAGCTGAGGTGTGTATTATGTCCTGCAGCAGCTGAGGTGTGTATTATGTCCTGCAGCAGCTGAGGTGTGTATTATGTTCTGCAGCAGCTGAGGTGTGTATTATGTTCTGCAGCAGCTGAGGTGTGTATTATGTTCTGCAGCAGCTGAGGTGTGTATTATGTCCTGCAGCAGCTGAGGTGTTTATTATGTCCTGCAGCAGCTGAGGTGTGTATTATGTCCTGCAGCAGCTGAGGTGTGTATTATGTCCTGCAGCAGCTGAGGTGTGTATTATGTCCTGCAGCAGCTGAGGTGTGTATTATGAGGTTCTGCAGCAGCTGAGGTGTGTATTATGTTCTGCAGCAGTTGAGGTTTGTATTATGTCCTGCAGCAGCTGAGGTGTTTATTATGTCCTGCAGCAGCTGAGGTGTTTATTATGTCCTGCAGCAGCTGAGGTGTGTATTATGTCCTGCAGCAGCTGAGGTGTGTATTATGTCCTGCAGATGCTGAGGTGTGTATTATGTTCTGCAGCAGTTGAGGTGTGTATTATCTTCTGCAGCAGCTGAGGTGTATTATGAGGTTCTGCAGCAGCTGAGGTGTGTATTATGTCCTGCAGCAGCTGAGGTGTGTATTATGAGGTTCTGCAGCAGCTGAGGTGTGTATTATGTTCTGCAGCAGTTGAGGTGTGTATTATGTTCTGCAGCAGCTGAGGTGTGTATTATGAGGTTCTGCAGCAGCTGAGGTGTGTATTATGTTCTGCAGCAGTTGAGGTTTGTATTATGTCCTGCAGCAGCTGAGGTGAGTGTTATGTTCTGCAGCAGCTGAGGTGTGTATTATGTTCTGCAGCAGCTGAGGTGTGTATTATGTTCTGCAGCAGCTGAGGTGTGTATTATGAGATACCACAGCAACTGAGGTGTGTTTTATGATGTTCTGCAGCAGCTGAGGTGTGTATTATGTTCTGCAGCAGCTGAGGTGTGTATTATGAGGTTCTGCAGCAGCTGAGGTGTGTATTATGTTCTGCAGCAGCTGAGGTGTGTATTATGTCCTGCAGCAGCTGAGGTGTGTATTATGAGGTTCTGCAGCAGCTGAGGTGTGTATTATGATGTTCTGCAGCAGCTGAGGTGTGTATTATGTTCTGCAGCAGCTGAGGTGTGTATTATGAGGTTCTGCAGCAGCTGAGGTGTGTATTATGTTCTGCAGCAGCTGAGGTGTGTATTATGTCCTGCAGCAGCTGAGGTGTGTATTATGAGGTTCTGCAGCAGCTGAGGTGTGTATTATGTTCTGCAGCAGCTGAGGTGTGTATTATGTTCTGCAGCAGCTGAGGTGTGTATTATGTTCTGCAGCAGCTGAGGTGTGTATTATGTTCTGCAGCAGCTGAGGTGTGTATTATGTCCTGCAGCAGCTGAGGTGAGTGTTATGTCCTGCAGCAGCTGAGGTGTGTATTATGTTCTGCAGCAGCTGAGGTGTGTATTATGTCCTGCAGCAGCTGAGGTGTGTATTATGAGGTTCTGCAGCAGCTGAGGTGTGTATTATGTTCTGCAGCAGCTGAGGTGTGTATTATGTTCTGCAGCAGCTGAGGTGTGTATTATGTCCTGCAGCAGCTGAGGTGTGTATTATGTCCTGCAGCAGCTGAGGTGTGTATTATGTTCTGCAGCAGCTGAGGTGTGTATTATGTCCTGCAGCAGCTGAGGTGAGTGTTATGTCCTGCAGCAGCTGAGGTGAGTATTATGTTCTGCAGCAGCTGAGGTGAGTGTTATGTTCTGCAGCAGCTGAGGTGTGTATCCTGATGTTCTGCAGCATCTGAGGTATGTATTATGATGCTCTGCAGCATCTGAGATGTATCCTGATGTTCTGCAGCATCTGAGGTATGTATTATGATGTTCTGCAGCAGCTGTGGTGTGTATTGTGAGGTTTTGCTGCGTCTGAGTTGTGTATTATGATGTTCTACAGCAGCTGAGGTTTGTATTATGATGTTCTGCAGCAGCTGTAATTTGCATTATGAGGTTTTGCTGCATCTAAAGTGTATAAGATGATGTTCTGCAGCAGCTGAGATTTATATAATGATGTTCTGCTGAAGCTGGAACTACATACCAGTCAACAGGAGAAAAAACTTTCGGCAAAAGTGATCCATGTCTATATGACGCTGCTCATCTCATTACATCACCAGGTTCTGACATCAGATTAAGATGTTTATACCAATATTATTTACAGACAAGTCATTGGGATATTCCCGCTGCTGTGTAATGTTTATATCTCCATCTCCCCACGTTTTTCCGGGGGCTTCTCAGCAGTCGTGCAGCAGGTGAATTCTCGCCGGTCTCATTGTACGGAGCGGTTTATGTGTTTTCTCGTCTTGTGAGGCTGAAATTAGAGCCATCTTTCCACTGGACCTACTATGTTACTGTGTAACCTTGTAAGTGTTCAGCAGCCCGTCAGTCAGCGAGTCGGGGTATTCCCTCCGCTGCCTCTGCGCTCGTCCCCGCTGGACGATAGTTTTCCATGCTGAACATGTTGCTCCATCTCCCCTTTCCCAGGAAGACACGCTCTATCAAGACCCATCCTAATTAAATGGTAGACAAAGGCGGACGCCATGCAGAAAACTCATTAAGCTTCTGCTTATTGGTGTGTTAGATACATGATCCAGAGGAGTCCGAAACCTGGGAAGAAGCCGGCGCCCCCGACTATCAGGTCAGTGTGTGCAGAAGGATCAGCCGCGGAGCGAGAGATGTTCCTAGACACGACAGATCTTCTTTTAAAGGACCACTTAACCTAACTCTTATAATAGCGCAGCAGCGTTATAAGAGGAGCGGCTGATATCAGTCACACATATGATGTAATGTCTCTGGAGGATATAATAGTACTGGAGTGATATAAGAGGAGCGGCTGATATCAGTCACATATGATGTAATGTCTCTGGAGGTTATAATAGTGCTGGAGTGATATAAGAGGAGCGGCTGATATCAGTCACACATATGATGTAATGTCTCTGGAGGATATAATAGTACTGGAGTGATATAAGAGAAGCGGCTGATATCAGTCACATATATGATGTAATGTCTGTGGAGGATATAATAGTGCTGGAGTGTTATAAGAGGAGCGGCTGATATCAGTCACATATGATGTAATGTCTCTGGAGGATATAATAGTCCTGGAGTGTTATAAGAGGCGCGGCTGATATCAGTCACATATGATGTAATGTCTCTGGAGGATATAATAGTACTGGAGTGATATAAGAGGAGCGGCTGATATCAGTCACATGATGTAATGTCTCTGGAGGATATAATAGTGCTGGAATGTTATAAGAGGAGCGGCTGATATCAGTCACATATGATGTAATGTCTCTGGAGGATATAATAGTTCTGCAGCGTTATAAGAGGAGCGGCTGATATCAGTCACACATATGATGTAATGTCTCTGGAGGATATAATAGTGCTGGAGCGTTATAAGGGGAGCGGCTGATATCAGTCACATATATGATGTAATGTCTCTGGAGGATATAATAGTACTGGAGTGTTATAAGAGGAGCGGCTGATATCAGTCACACATATGATGTAATGTCTCTGGAAGATATAATAGTGCTGGAGTGATATAAGAGGAGCGGCTGATATCAGTCACATATGATGTAATGTCTCTGGAGGATATAATAGTGCCTGAGTGATATAAGAGGAGCGGCTGATATCAGTCACACATATGATGTAATGTCTCTGGAGGATATAATAGTACTGGAGTGATATAAGAGGAGCGGCTGATATCAATCACACATATGATATAATGTCTCTGGAGGATATAATAGTACTGGAGTGATATAAGAGGAGCGGCTGATATCAGTCAAATATGATGTACTGTCTCTGGAGGATATAATAGTACTGGAGTGATATAAGAGGAGCGGCTGATATCAATCACACATATGATATAATGTCTCTGGAGGATATAATAGTACTGGAGTGATATAAGAGGAGCGGCTGATATCAGTCACATATGATGTAATGTCTCTGGAGGATATAATAGTGCTGGAGTGATATAAGAGGAGCGGCTGATATCAGTCACACATATGATGTAATGTCTCTGGAGGATATAGTAGTGCTGGAGCGTTATAAGAGGAGCGGCTGATATCAGTCACATATATGATGTAATGTCTGTGGAGGATATAATAGTGCTGGAGTGTTATAAGAGGAGCGGCTGATATCAGTCACATATGATGTAATGTCTCTGGAGGATATAATAGTACTGGAGTGTTATAAGAGGAGCGGCTGATATCAGTCACACATATGATGTAATGTCTCTGGAGGATATAATAGTGCTGGAGTGATATAAGAGGAGCGGCTGATATCAGTCACACAAATGATGTAATGACTCTGGAGGATATAATAGTGCTGCAGTGTTATAAGAGGAGCGGCTGTCATCAGTCACACATATGATGTAATGTCTCTGGAGGATATAATAGTGCTGGAGTGATATAAGAGGAGCGGCTGATATCAGTCACACAAATGATGTAATGACTCTGGAGGATATAATAGTACTGGAGTGTTATAAGAGGAGCGGCTGATATCCGTCACACATATGATGTAATGTCTCTGGAGGATATAACAGTACTGGAGTGTTATAAGAGGAGCGGCTGATATCAGTCACATATGATGTAATGTCTCTGGAGGATATAATAGTACTGGAGTGTTATAAGAGGAGCGGCTGATATCAGTTACACATATGATGTAATGTCTCTGGAGGATATAATAGTGCTGGAGTGTTATAAGAGGAGCGGCTGATATCAGACACATATGATGTAATGTCTCTGGAGGATATAATAGTACTGGAGTGATATAAGAGGAGCGGCTGATATCAGTCACACATATGATGTAATGTCTCTGGAGGATCTTACCAATGGAGATATGATGACATAAAGTAGTGATCATGGGGGGCAGGGAGGTTTCTTGACTTCTGAATGGCTGATAACAGGGAATAGATTGCATTCTTTAAGCTAAAGCCACCCATAGACATAATGACAGTTGTGACCTATAGAAGAGCTCGGACTATATATTGCTGTATACGTAACATTACTGAGCATATACATATACAGGACTGTTATTGAGGTATAAGACGTGAACTCTGACTGACACTATACCTGGGGATTCTGGTGACGAATATTCATACAGGTAATCTGGCACATTCGTGGGGTACTCTGACTTGCACTATATATGGGGACACTATGGCTACCACTGTTCTTGGGAGAAGTCTGACCGGCACTATACATGAGGGCACTTTGGCTCATTCCTCGGGGCACTCTTGCTGCTATTATCCATAAGGGCAGTTTTCATTGGGTACTCCGGCTGACACTACACGTGTAGGGGACCATTAATCTTCCCTTGAAGCCGCTCATTCTGTTTGATCTTTATCATTTCTGTATTATTGCATTGTAGATGCTGGGAGAGCTGAGGATATAACTGGTGCACAATGACCTCTCCGTGCAGCGCCCGTGAGTATCAGGACTGTCAGTGGACTGACGGTGTCTGTTCTTCTCTTTGATCACTTTGCTCTTTGCAGGTCTACAGCTGGATGAGAACTTGCAGCTCATGCAGAACGGCACAGTGATGAGGAAAGTCAAGTCCCGAAACTGGAAAAAGCAAAGACACTTCAAACTCCAGGAGGACGGGATGACCATCTGGTACAAGTCCAGGAAGACGGGCAACACCAAGTCCACCTGTGAGTGACGCCGCGCTCTGAGCTCCATAGTGTCCCGGCTCCTTCAAGGGTTTCCTTCGTTTTAGCCATCGGCGGGGGTGACAGTAGTCGGACCCCTGCCGATCCTACCTTGGGGGCATATCCTGGGCAATTCCTTAAAAGGGTTTTTAGTTTTTATGTAAACAAAGCAGAATCACTGCAAATAAAAAGTTCTGCAATATACTTTGGGGCAGATTTACTATTTAAAATGCGTTCGAGTTCAGGGGGACATGCTGTGCACCACATTTATGAACTGTTGCACAAAGGGGCGTGCTTTAGCAGGAAATGGGCGTGCTTTAGCAAGAAAGGGGTGTGGTGTAAAATGTGACACCCTGGCACAAAAAGCTGGCGTAAACTAACCCAACTAATAGCTGGCGCCAAATTTATCATGCAGCATGCGCCACTTTGAGAAATTTGGCACATTTTCTTATTGCCGAGTCAAAGTTTAAATTGTCTAAACAGTATAAATCTGCCTCTTTTTGTTTTAATTGCTTACCATTTTTTGCTTGCTGTCGGTGAATGAGAATATTCTTGTTTACTTCCCAACACTGATAACTTGTACAGACCTAATATTTCTCACAGCTGAGTGTTTGTTACACTTGCATCCAGCCTGTGAGATAAACAGCTTGGACTCCGGACTGATACATTTTAGGGCCTGTTCACATCACCGTTGCCCTTCCATTGAGGGGTTCCATCTGAGGTTTCCGTCGGGTGAACCCCTCAACGGAAAGGCAAACGGAAACCTAATCTTCCGTTTCCCTCACCATGGAAATCAAACGTTGCTAAAGGTTTCCGTTTCTCATCGTTGTGACAGAGTTCCGTTGTTTTGACGGAATCAATAGCGCAGTCGACATTTGCAGCAATCAAGAGAAGAGAGATTTGTATTTAGCTCACGGAGTATTGTTTAAACTAGACACAATTGTCGCAAACCCTCAGCTGTGATAAGTATTAGCTCTGTGCAGGTTTTCATCCTCTGGATGTAAACAAGAATGTTCCCATTCACTGACAGCAAGTAGAGGTCTTGAAATGATGATGAATTGAAACACAAAGTCTATTAGAAAGTTGTAGAACTTTCCGGTATACAAATGATTAAGCGTCACTTGGAGTCTCCATTATTTGGACTCCTGGGGAGAAGCTTCTGATAAAATTAGTCGCTTGATAATTATTTCTCAGATTGACGTCTCTTGTGATCGTTGGTTTTGGATGGATATTGCAATGATCAGTTCCAGCTGCGGAGACGTTTTCTGGCGGTGCCGCAAGTCTTCGCTTCCATTACCGTATCCCCTCAGACACTACACAGGGCATTAAATGTTGGGCAGGGAGTTCTGCACAGATAAAGTTTTGCCAGATATTCTGCTGCGACTATTTCCAGTAATGAGACTGCAGGAGCCGGGGGGGTTGGTAGCTAGTCTGCGAGTTTCAGGACTAAGTGCATGGAGGTTATACAGCACTGTGCATTACTGGTGGTTTTAAATCCGGTGGTTTACATTTTGACAGACTATGTTTACATCACTATAGATAGAAATCTGCAAATCTCTGCATAAAAAAAACAATAAACGATATGGATATTTCTCCACTTTGCTACTTAAAGGTTATGTCCACGTCTGAGAACTATATATAAATATAATCTACAAAACACTGTATATATTATATCACTTAACTTGTACTCATCCTTAGTTACATAGTTACATTGAAAAAAGACACAGGTCCATCAAGTTCAACCGGAAAGTTACTGCCTGTATTATACTCCAGAGCTGCACTCACTATTCTGCTGGTGGAGTCACTGTGTACATACATTACATTACCTTTCCTGTACTGATCCTGAGTTACATCCTGTATTATACTCCAGAGCTGCACTCACTATTCTGCTAGTGGAGTCACTGTGTACATACATTACATTACTTATCCTGTACTGTTCCTGAGTTACATCCTGTATTATACTCCAGAGCTGCACTCACTATTCTGCTGGTGCAGTCACTGTGTACATACATTACATTACTTATCCGGTACTGATCCTGAGTTTCATCCTGTATTATACTCCAGAGCTGCACTCACTATTCTGCTGGTGGAGTCACTGTGAACATATATTACATTACATTATCCTCTACTGATCCTGAGTTACATCCTGTATTATACTCCAGAGCTGCACTCACTATTCTGCTGGTGGAGTCACTGTGTACATACATTACATTACATATCCTGTACTGATCCGGAGTTACATCCTGTATTATACTCCAGAGCTGTACTCACTATTCTGCTGCTGGAGTCACTGTGTACATACATTACTTATCCTGTACTGATCCTGAGTTACAGCTTGTCTTATATAGTACTTCAGAGCTGCACTCGCTATTCTGCTGGTGGAGTCACTGTGTACATACATTACTTATCCTGTACTGATCCTGTGTTACATCCTATATTATACTCCAGAGCTGCACTCACTATTCTGCTGGTGGAGTCACTGTGTACATACATTACATTACTTATCCTGTACTGATCCTGAGTTACATCCTGTATTATACTCCAGAGCTGCACTCACTATTCTGCTGGTGGAGTCACTGTGTACATATATTACATTACTTATCCTGTACTGATCCTGAGTTACATCCTGTATTATACTTCAGAGCTGCACTCACTATACTGCTGGTGGAGTCACTGTGTACATACATTACTTATCCTGTACTGATCCTGAGTTATATCCTGTATTATACTCCAGAGCTGCACTCACTATTCTGCTGGTGGAGTCACTGTGTACATACATTACATTACATTATCCTGTACTGATCCTGAGTTACATCCTGTATTATACTCCAGAGCTGCACTCACTATTCTGCTGGTGGAGTCACTGTGTACATACATTACATTACTTATCCGGTACTGATCCTGAGTTACATCCTGTATTATACTCCAGAGCTGCACTCACTATTCTGCTGGTGGAGTCACTGTGTACATACAATACATTACTTATCCTGTACTGATCCGGAGTTACATCATGTATTTTACTCCAGAGCTGTACTCACTATTCTGCTGCTGGAGTCACTGTGTACATACATTACATTACTTATCCTGTACTGATCCTGAGTTACATCCTGTATTATACTCCAGAGCTGCACTCACTATTCTGCTGGTGGAGTCACTGTGTACATACAATACATTACTTATCCTGTACTGATCCTGAGTTACATCCTGTATTATACTCCAGAGCTGCACTCACTATTCTGCTGGTGGAGTCACTGTGTACATACATTACTTATCCTGTACTGATCCTGAGTTATATCCTGTATCTCTTTATTTTATATAAATTTACAAAACATAAACTGAAAAACAAATACATAACTAATTCCATATAACCAAAAAGTCACAACCCAATTCTTATAAACAAATTTTCTTATATACATTTCTGTATATGAGAAGAGAAAACCATACCAGACCCGGCCACATACACCCCACTCTTATATACTTACATCTACACTTCATCCGAAACTAAACAATAACTAGAATATATACAAACATCATATAAACGTAATCCAAAGTACTAACAGAAAATCCCCCGACCCGCGTCAACCAAGGGCCTAAAGAAACAACAACATAATAATAATAATAACCCCAAAAATCCAAAATATAATAATACTAATCCCAATTTTTTTTTTAAATTTTTTTTTTTTATCCTTTTTTTTTTTTTATATATATATATTTTTTAATCACACTATACACATCCTGACTTTCCCTAACCTTACCCTTCTTACCTAAACTCCACCACCCCAGCCAGCATCTCGCCTCATGTCCTCTCACGTCCGCATAGTCCAGATGCTGGCCGCCACCACCACACCCAACACCCCAGCCCAGCCCCCCGCCCCATGTCCTCCCATGTCCGCATAGTCCGGGGCTGGGTCAGGCAAACCCCCCCCCCCCCCCGACCCCCTCCCAACCTATCTATTAACCCCCTTAAGTCTATCCCTATTCTAACAACATTTCTACATTATAATACAATACACGTCACCAACCTGTCCAAATACCAAACCATATACAAAATACACCGTACCCGAAAGCACCAAGTTCGGTCGCTTGTAAACCTTTTTCCTGCCATTTCAATCCTAAACAAAACAAAAATCTTCCAGTGCTTACCTAGCCCATCACCAGATAGAGAGAAGGGAAAGCCCCCCCAGCTCCCCCCCAGAGGCCAAGGTACCACGTCCACCGCTGCACCCTCCCTATCGCTTGCCCTATCTCCTTACCCTATTACTAGCCCTTTCTTGACCCTATTGAAAGCTGACCCTATGCTGACCCTCACCTTTCCCTTATTCCGAGTCCTATCGCTATATTTTTTATTGGTGCCTCAGCGGAACGCAGACCCCCACCTCCAGTTGAGCACCGGTGACGACTCCCCCTCCCTCATGAAGGCAGACACATTAAGGCACCCAAAAGGAAAAGCCCCTCCAAAGACGAGAGGCTTTGGATGCTCCCAATCTGCCAACCTCCAAAGAATGCACCTTCACCAGGTCACCCATGATATTTCTAACAACCTCATCCACTAGGAGGATTTTCTTCTGGGTAGAAACTAGACATCGTGCATTCCACATAAAGTGCCTGACCACTATACTGACTAGAAACAAGGTGCAATGGTCCCTACCACCGAGGTCTCCGAACACTCCATAGGCCCACCCAGCATAGGAGAGGCTGGTTAGGCCTGGCCAACCAATGGAGGCTCCCACCCTTTTGTATACCTCTGTATTGAAAGGGCAATGAAGCAGGAAATGCTCCATGCTTTCCAGCACTCCGCCACACTCCTCCCGGGGGCAATCCCGATCATCAGAGCTTCTGCACTTTAGATTGTCCCTCACATACAGTCTCCCATGGAAGCAACGCCAAGCCAGATCCCAAAACTTCTGGGGAATCCTCGCTGAATTTAAAAGTTTTAATCCCACCCCGAGGTCACTACTTGGGCAGTCTTTGAGCGCCAGGGGCTTCTGGAAGTGGGTCATCAGGACCCTCTTGTCAAGAAATTTTCTCGACATGGTCCTGATCTCCCACACCTCCAGACCCCACCGGCGAACAATCTTCAGCGCCAGGGTGGAATAAGCCGGGAGATGTCCGTGAGGTGTACGCAGGTCTTTCACTTGCCCTCCTCTCTCCCATTCCTGGAAGAAAGGCCGAAACCACCCCCTGCAGGAGGATATCCACCAAGGAGCCCTCTCTTGCCAGAGGTTTGCCAGGTTGATCTTAACAAAGGTGTTCACTAGGAACACCACCGGGTTAACCATACCTAACCCGCCTAGTGTCCTTGGTAGGTAAGTAACCTCCCTCT